>NC_092876.1:262462514-262766086 GCF_028372415.1 Notamacropus eugenii
ATGGGACAGGAAGTAGGGAGAGGACAGGAATGGGGTAGAGTGAATAGGTGCTGCTGTGTGGGAAATGGGGCAGACTATCCCCCATAAAAATCTACTGAGCTCCTATAGGGAGACTGGCTACAGCTCCTGCAGGGAAATTGGGTTGGGGAGGGCATGTCATCAGCAACTTGACGCTGGGTGTTCACAGGACATGGTAGACTCACTGAAGAAACTGCATTGGGCTATTCAGATGATGGCTATGGAACACAAGGCATCTGCTAGGCATGGACCAGTTTCTGAATGGTTAAAGAGAAGTATTCCTTCCTATAGATGAAATGATCTCCTATATCAATGCCCTGGAGTAAAGTCCCAGTGATGCTCCCCTACTTATGATTTTAATCAAGGTAAAAAGAACTTCCAGTCTTCTTTGAGTGATTAAAAGTCCACATCTCTTAATGTGAGCAAGTATATAATGCTCTGTATATGATACCTAGCTTCTCTTCTTTTCCTTCAAAAAGTGCAGAAAGATAAAAAAAAAAATATAGGCCTGGTGAAAGTACTAGAAAGTAGTTTCTTAAGAGCTCATCATCTTTGTCCCCTTTTTCTTTTAATTTTTTTTTTGTATCTTGCTCTATAATATTCAAAAAACACATTCAGGATATAAAGTAAAAATTTTCCAAGGATAGATAACAGTAGTCCATATATTTAAAAAGATACTCACTTATTCCATATTTCAAATAGATAATTAGGATTATTAAGAATCGTAAGAAAATTTTAGAATTGGAAAGAACTTTAGAGATAATCTCTACCAACTCACTTATTTAAAACATGAGGAAACTGAGTCCCATAGAAAGTAAATGAAGAGTCAAATTCAATGGCTAAAGCAAGATTAGAATCCAGGAACTCTGATTGAAAGGCCAGGGTTCACTGGGGCTTCTATATGATTTCCTGTCAACTACCATATAAAAGCAGTTGAATAGAATACACAATTAAACAATATATAACAGTATTTGAATACTTTGGAAATACATTTCCACATATGGTTAAAAATATGAAAGGGACAGAAAGAGGAGGGAGTAAGGGAGGGAGACACAGAGAGAGACACAGAGACAGAGGCAGAGAGAGACACAGAGACGCAAAGAGGTTCACACTATGACAAATCACTGTTTAGCTCATTTATATCATAAGAACAACACAGCTCCACAGAGCTATCAATAGATTGTCCAGAGTATTCTCTTTGTGACTGAATTCTTATAAGGCGGGAAACATAATACTATTACATCAAAATTTAGCCCTTCTACCTATTTGTCTCACGTTTCATTTTCTCTATGACTTCATTCATAAATTGAAAAGATTAGCGTCTAATCGGACAAAGCACTCTTAGCCAAGTTATATATCACTTTATGATACCTTGAATATTGCAGGAATAAAGGTTAGGGTCACAGTAGGACTTTAAGGAGACTACAAATAAATAGCAGTTTAGGCAGCAGTTTTATCCAATGCTAGCAATGAAATGACTTCTGGCATCCAGACTTAGGAAAAAGCCTTTGAAAAATTTTGCTTTGCCCAAGCCTGTCACCAACTGGTCAACAATCATTAAAGTCCTGTAGCAAGGTCACACCTCCCTCCAGATTCATATACATAGGACCATAGATCCAGAAATATAAACAAAATTAGAAGTCATCAATTTCTACTTACTCATTGTACTAATGAGAAAACTGAGACCCATTAAGAATGAGACTTGCCAAATGTCCTAAGAATAAGTGTCACAGGTAGCATTTGAGCCCAGGTCCTCTGACTTAAAAGCCAGCCTGCTTCCCACTACATTGTTCAGTTTTAGAATTTCGTTTAGGAATTTCTAATATCTAAGGAGGTTTTCATTGTTTCCAAAACAGCTTCTCTCCATGACTAACCTAAATATAATTTTATTATTTAATTGTAAAATAATTCTTTAATATCTTGAGGAATGAACAAGGTGACTTACCACACCTCAGTGAATTCAGAGTAAAATGTAGCAATTTATTGCAAAACTAAAATTGCTATTCTTTAGGGAAAGTGAATATTCCATCTTAGAAATCATGATGGAGAAGAAGAAATTAAGGAATAGTCAGAATAGTTCAAAGTAAGACTCAATTTTAAAAGGATTAGAATGAGATTGTAAAGAAACGACTAAAATTCTTCAGGCGAAGTTGATCTAAAATGGTTGAGAAGCTCTAAACAATAAAATTCTATAGATATGAGAAAAAATTATTCTGACAAAAAATAAAGGAGTAGCTCTCTACATTAGGCCCTTAGGAAAACGGTGGGAGCTGATGGACTACTTCCAATTTCAAATAAAAAAATTGGAACAATTTCACTTGAAGGCATCTTGTGAGAATGGAAGCCACAATTTCCTGACTCTAGTTGATTTTTAAAGTTGTTAGGGAATTTTTCTCTTATACTGAGGATAAAATTGCCTCCTCCAAATCCTACTTTTAATTCTGTGCACTGAAACTAAGTACAACAAGCCTAATTTCTTTTCTTTCAATTGCCTTGAAGAAAGCTATCATTCTCTCTCCACTCTTCCCGATGCACCATTAGAAAAGTAAAGACAGACAAAATTTAAATACAAGAGCATCATGGTCTTATACAAAAAGAGTAATGATGATTAAATTCGCAAGGAACAGTGTGTGAATATTTCCAAGTTATATTGAGGATAAGAGGAGGATGGAAGATAGAATAGGGCTACTGATTGAAGTTCACTGGTCATTGAAAAGAGATAATAGAAAAGATGCATAATTTTCTAAAATTTTATTTTGCTTCTGTTTTGTGACTTTTTTACAAGCGTGATAATTTTTGAACAAAGAATGGAAGAAAAATGACTAGTTGCACATTAATATATATATATACATATATGAAAATAACAAGATAATATTTAATTGCTCTTGAGTTTGTCATTAGATTCTGCAAACTATATCCCAGGGTAGAAAAACTAGTGGTACCTCTGTTTTGTGAGCAACAGTCAGTGATCATTAAAAGATGGAACAAAGGAGGAGATGTATAGAGATGGACAAAGGTAAACTCAAGCAGGCCACTCAAGAACCCAATAACCCAGCTGAGGAGGAACCTGGCCTTAGAAGTACACTGATTCAGGCACTAAAGTTGAAGAGATGAGCAAATTAAGTCAAAGAAAACAATGACCAATTTATATAGAGATAGAGATAGGGATAGCAATAGAGAGAAAGATAGATATGTGTATGTACACATATGTGTGTGTGTGTGGGGGGGGAGTTCCCACCCAAAAAGGAGAGAAAGTCTGACAAAAAAGTTAAAAAGCTGATTTTCTATAATAAATACCTAGGAAAAATGAAGAAAGAATTCTAGGTACTATGAACTACATAGAATGAAGCGACTAGAACCTGGAGAACAGTCACAAAAAGTTATTAGTCTTGTAAAGAAGCAAAATTTTGAATTTCTTAAGGACTCCAATCAATGCAATAAGCAATCAGTTTCAAGAAGAATCATGATGGGGAATGGTGTTGATATTTAACTCGACAAAAAGAACATGTAGATATGATACAGAGAAATAATCACTCCTGCTAGACTTTGCTATACTTCACTTATTGATTACAAGGATTTTGTTCTCCCCCTTCCCACCATTCAATTTTTTTTAATTGGTTGAGTTGATTTTGGGGCAAGTAAGTTTGCAGTCATGATGTCGGCTCCTTCTGCCTCCCCAAAAGAGAACCTTGAAACATTTTTTAATTCACAAAAGAGAACAGAAACAAGGACAAAAGGAAGCAAAACTATGTAGGACAGATTCAGAAAGTAATAAAATTTATTATATACTTTAAAAGATATGAAAAGCCTGAAAAATTCTTACCTGGAATATAGAATTTTCACTTTATGTTCTGCTGTGTGTATGAAAATGTACTTTATGGAGTATTTAAGTTCAGAATAAATAATCTAATAAATGTAATAGAGAAGAGCAACAGATGTAAAATAAGTATTCCAGTCCTTAGAAAAAGGTCTGAAATTTCAATAGCTTGATCATATATAAATAGGACAGTAGCCCTCATGGGGAGTCATGAGGTATAATGTCACGATGATAGCTGACCAAAGGATGCCTTTTGAGAGCAGTAGAAACTGCTGGATCCAATTTACATACATCAATGTAGATAAGGGGAGAGGGTAAGCCCAGAGGAAGGATGTATTACATTTTAAAAAATGTGTATATGTGTATTTATGTGTGTCTTTTTTAGTAGAGTGTTAATTCTACAATGGTTAAGACCATGTTTTATTTACCTCACATCTCCCATAGTTCCCAGCACTATATGCCTTATTAAGTAATCAATACATTTTTATTCTTAATTTAATGGATATTGTCTCATGCTCGTGTGGAAAACATTACTTATCATAAGGGGAGAGAGTTTAATATACTTAGGTAGAAACTAATAAGGCTGATTTTATTACTGTTTGTTCTACATAATATTTGACAATCTGTTCTAAAACTGCCCAATCAGTAAGCCATATTTACAATTATAATATTTCAATTAGGCAGCTTTTTTTTAGTTAAAATGAAATGTGCCGATAATTCAGAATGAAATATATGCAACAGACCGCACACAATAAGGCACTTTTTGAAAATATAATTGAAGATGATAAACTGCTGTCAAAGTCAGTATATGAATGTTATGAAACAAAAGGAAAGTAGTATTTTTACTGACAATTTGAGGGGAGTCACACATTTTGTATTTTTTAGCATTTTTTTAATTACTAGCACATAGTACAGTGCCTACTACTCACTTAATACACATTTTTTGATTGGATGACCAAAAGTAAATTCAATGATTATTACAATGATATTGTCCATTTAAAAATGTTTATGTTGAATATCTGTCACAACTTGAAGATGCGATTTCTCTAAGTCCAGACACAAAACCCTTATAACACCCCCCCAAAAATCCCTGAATATGCACACTGTGTTACACAGATCACATATTCTGTTCTTCTGTTCAAGTTCTGAATTACTATCATCTTTTTCTTATCTGCACCCCACCTCTTGGATTTGGTCCTTTGGCTTATCAAGCCCTTATATCAAATCACTTTCTGATGATACATCTCTGGCTCTTTACAAACAATTTAATTTTTATAGCATCTCTGTAAGTGGATAAACTTCTAATCTCAGTCACGCCCAATCCCTAACTGAGGAATTCTCAGTCTTACTTACTGAAGACCTTCTTTCATAGTCTATGACATAGTGTTCATAGCTCCTGTCTTAGACAGAACAGCACATTTGGGTCTTCAGCTGCATAATTTGCTGCATTAATTACACACATACACACATTTTGAATCCACATTTTAAAATAAATCTTTTATTTTTTTGACGAAATAAAAAAGGCTTACAAGAAATGTATTCCTTTGTTCATGTATATTTTAATTATAGTTTTTTATTCTCTTGATTTTTCCACTTTCTGACAACTTCTATACATTTTAAACAAATTTCAATATAATTATACCTTTCTTATTCTTTCTCTCTGTTTGTTTATCTGTTCCTTGTAAAACTGACACATCTACTGATTGGCGAGAGCAAAGAACCTTCATTAGATATTCCACATCATGCCATGCACCTTTAAAAAGTAACAGGAAGAAGGTCAGAAAGAACAGAGCAAATTCACAACTCCATATGTGTGTATTATACATATATGTGTGCATATGTATGCACACACAAAGATATGCATAGACATACATACACATATTTAGAGCAACTACATATATGCATACATATATATATTTATATACATGCAAACATATGTGTGTAATACATGTCTGTATGTATTTATACACATTGCTAGCTACATATACATTTACACACATATATATGGGTATGTATGTGTGTGTGTAGTTCCTTCATATTTCAGTACTTTCTCTGTGTGACCTCCTACCTTTAACCTCCTGCTGGGACCGAAAATCCCATCATCTCTTTCTCAATGGATTACAAGAAAAAAAGGGAATATTAGTAATAAATTATGCAATTCATTATCTGAGCTGAGGCAAAAAAAGTAGGCAGGAGGCAGTCCAACTTCAAATGAATAACAAACTGACTTCTCACATTTTGCTTGTAACTGACAGATATGTAGGTAGAAAGTAGAGGAGGCCAATCACCAATCACAGTATTTTTCCTCAAAGGCTAAATGAAATATAGAAGTGCTTCAGGAATAGTTATTGCTTTTCCATTAAAAATTGGTTATTATCTCACAAGAATGGTTTAGCAATAGCCCTACATCAATTTACTTTCCAAATAACAGATTTCAATACACAGTGAATAAACAAAGAAAGGAGAGCTATGAATTAAACATTTTGTCTTTCCAGCCTCATTGTCACTTACATCCCTGACTATTATCCTTCAGGATTAAACAGGTTTTCTTTAGCCCTTGATATGAAGATCATTGCTACTTGATAATTAGTTTACACTATCTTCTTAGGAGCTGCAATCCCAGAGTATCACCTAAATGTGATATTATAATTTATTTCTGAAAAACCTTCCAGTGAAGTTAACTGATTTTCTATATAATAATGTACCTTTTAATTGGCCCCTAAACAATTCTCCCATAACCTTGGAACTTAAGATATCTCTAGCTGGTCAAAATGGCTCCTTGGTTGACTTGGTGGTCATAAATTCCTTAACAAATATTCAATTTAGACACAGGGAAATAGAAGAGTACTTTGTAAATCTGTCGCACAAAATGTTTGGGATATGGAAAGAAAACTTAAAAGTAAGAAGCAATGATAAGAAGATTCTTTTTTAAAAATGTGAATATAGCATTTATGACCAGTGAAAGCTGGTTGGTAATTTTATTTTTGGACAAAATAATATTTTCTTTTGTTTACAATAAGGCAATGTAGCAAGACGAACTTGTAACTGGAATTCAGGGAAAGTGAGTGATAGTATTCCTCTACAGTTAAATAATTGCATATACAGTACTTCAATATTCTGTTTAACCATTCTGAGACTCACTTTCTCAGATTAAGGTAATATCCTAGATAAGCTCTAAGGTCTCTACCATCTCTGACATTTTATGAGTGTCCCATATATTTGCACCAACAGCAAATATGGTTAATTTAATTGCAGTGAGTTCATAATTGAGATCACTGAAGGCCAAGATCCTTAATTATCCTCAGACTTCAACACCCCATCTCTCTAATGTGCAAGGACTGACATCCCTAATTGTCTTCATAAATTATATTATCACAAGCTAAAAAAGTTTTCTGAACCAGATTTGAATTTATTTTTAGACTATCTATCAATCCTTGGTTATACAAATGCTAAAAGTATTTATGATAATTTTTTTTTGTTGAAAATTGCCATATCATATACTATATTCGCTACTTTATTTCTTTGATGCTTCAATGGATGCATGATTTCAACAAGGTGGGTTTTCATTAATATGATTCTTGTCCACATTTTTTTATACAAGTCCTCTACAAGGAATCTAAGCACTCTAGCAGAGAATTTTATCTTATTCTTTTAATATCTGTTGTCTATTCATGGTCATTTTCTTACCAAATTAGCAGACCACTATTATTCCAGTCATAAATGCATTTTTTCTTCTTTCATGAAAACCATTAATATCATAGTCTACTACACCTACTCAGTATCATTCCATTGCCTTTTTATTTGTCTAACAATCATACTAAAAAAATAAAAACAATATAGACATTGACTTGAACCGTGTAAAATGAATTAAAAACAACAACAGCTTAATGATGCATATGTATCAGAAAAAGGATTATGGAAGAACGGGTATGTAATAGAACATCTGGGTCAAATTTTTGTGATTTAATTCAAATAATTTTCAAGAAATAATGAATCAATTCAGAGTTCAACAAACACAGAATTAACCCCATTTTTAAAAAAATCTTTTAACTTCTTTTCAAGTTTAAGGAATGGGAAGTGTATATATACGTATAATTTCAAAACTGTTAGTAGTGATTTTGAAGATATGTAGGTAATAAATGGGTACTTTTGTGGATTTATCTTGAAAACTTTTAGTACAATTTGACCAATTGTATATTAAAGATTAGGTATGATTTGTGCTATTTTTTATTTTTGATGTACCTCATTTTGACAAAGTTATTTCTAGTTTAACAATTTATCTGATTTTAGTATGCTTTAGTAAAATTATGACAGTGTTTGGAGTTTTCCAAATATTTAATTTCCTTGATTTCATGTATTGTAATAAGAAAATTTGAAGAATAATTCATTTATATCATTTATATAAGGACAGATTGAATGAAGCATCTCTCTATGTTTTAAATATGTCACCTCTGCCTAATACTAACCAGGGTTATTTCTTTTATTTCCCGTTATATACTGCAAAACAACAAAGAAGTGAATTCCTTATTAATATCTGTTGTACAAAATGCAGTTGTTGTTTTTTCTGAGATAGTGAATTCAATTTTTCTATAAAAAGTATTGCTCTTGTCTAGCTCATTGAAGCTACTCCCAAGCAATTCTGTGATGTTCTTTATAGAGCTGGCCCATTCTGTAGGGATATTATTAAGTCATAACACTTTTTATTTTTTCAGTCATTTCAGTCATGTTTGACTCTTTGTGACCCCATTTGAGGTATTCTTGGCAAAGATACTGGAGCAGTTTTCTATTTCCTTCTCCAGTCATTTTATAGATGAGGAAACTTAACCCTGTTAAGTGGCTTGTCTAGGGTCACACAGCTAGCAAATGTCTGAGGGTGCATTTAAAATCATGTCTTACTGATTCTAGGTCCACACTCTATCCACTCTACCACCTAACTGCCCTTGACTTAACACTAGTTTTATAAATTTAAATTCCCTCTTACTTGGCTTATCTATAATTTTAATATAACTAATTTTTTTTACTACATATCAAATTTTCTTGATTTTGTTTTCTCCAGTCTATATCTAGAAGCACAGTGTTCAACATGGATATTAATCCAATCTGTTCATAGTTGAAATTATGTTTAAATAGTTAATATGTTAACCAGTTTGATTACACACACACACAAACACACATATATACACACACACATGCACACACACAGACATATATACATACATATATATATATATATTCAATATCATGAATTATATTAGCCTTATATCTTAAAATGAATTGAATGACAGAGAAGAGCCAGGAAGTTGCCTGAGCTTTCCCTCGTCTCCTTTGGAAACAGAATTAAGTCAAGTCTCTAAACATTTTCTGGAGTGACAGAACCTATAAAAAGATGGACTGGAACAATTTCTCAGCTGAAGATAACTTAGAAGGACTTAAGGAAAAGTCTGCCTTACTTGCGTAAAAGGAGAGGACAGTCCAGCACAAAGAGTGTTAAGGCAAGCCAGTGGGAAGTTCTTTGCCACAGCACAGAAAGCAACCAAGACCCTGTGGTCCAGTCCCAGTGGGCCCATTGCACATCAGGGCAGCTGTGAGGCTGACAACCCCAATGCAGAAGGCAAATTGCCAGGCTTAGAACTGAGGTTAAAATAGGCATAACTACACTGGACCTTTCTACTACAGCAGGCAAGCTACCAGCATGTGAAGCCCTGGTGTAGAAATCTGATGAACAGGACCATAGTTCCCAGCACAAGAAGCTAGGGTTAGTGCTCCCAGTGCCTCAGAAGCAGAGCTCAAATTTAAAAGCCACAAAATAGGCTAAAAAATGAACAGAAAAAGAATAGAAGAGACCTGAACATAAAAAGCTATCATGTCAAGGGTGAAGAACAAAACACAAATTCAGAAGAGAACAATGTAAATTGCTTACATGTGAAACCAGAAAGGAGAATATAAATTCATCTCAAGCCCAAAAAGTCTCTTTAGAAGAGCTCAAAAAGAATTTTAAAAACCAAATAAGAGAGGTAGAAGAAAAAATGGGAAAAGAAACAAGAGGTATTCAAGAGTTAACAGCATGGAGAAGGAGGGACAAAATTTGACTAAAAAAATGATTCCTTGAAAAAATACACTTAGACAAATGGAAAATAAATCTACTGAAGAAACCAAACAACTCCTTAAAAAGTAGAACTGGTCAAATGAAAGAGGTACAAAAGCCAACAAAAAAAATAATTCCTAAAAAATTAAGATTTGGCAAGTGGAAGTTAAAGGCTCTATAAGACACTAAGAATCAGTCAAACAAAATCTTAAAATAGTGTAAAATGAGAAATACCTCACTAGAAAAAAGAAACTGACCTGGAAAACAGACACAGAAGAGGTCATTTAAGAATTATTGGATAACCTGAAAGCCAAGATAAAATAAGAGCTTAGACACATCTTTCAAGAAATTATCAAGAAAAATTTCTCTGATAACCTAGAACCAATCATCAAAAGAATCCACTGATACCTTCCCAAAAGAGATACCAAAAGGAAAATTCCCGAGAATATTGTAGCTAAATTCCAGAACTATCAGTAAAGAAGAAAATACTGCAAGCAGTCAGAAAGAAACAATTCAGATATCAAGGAGACAGAGGATTGCACAGATTTAGCAACTTCCACATTAAAGGATCTGAGTGGTTGGAATATGATATTCCAGAAGACAGAGGACCTTGGATTACAACCAAGAATCAAACAGCCTGCAAAATTGATCATGATCTTTCAGGAGAAAACATTGATATTCAATGAAATAGAGACCTTTCAAACTTTCCTGATGAAAAGACAAGAGCTGAACAGATTATCTGATCTTCAAATACAAGATTCAGAAAAGCATACGAAGCTAAACAGGAAAGAAAGAAAAACTTTATCCAATAAGATTAAATTCTTTGCAGCCCTATATGGAAAGATAATGCTTGTAACTCTTGAGAACTTTGTCTCTATTTGGTCAGTTAGAAGGAGTATACATAGACAGAGAATGTGGATTAAGTTGGCTTTGATGTGATAACATAAAAAAAAAAATTAAAGGTTTAAAAAGATTGCACTGGGAGAAGAGGAAAGAGAGAGGTAGAATTGGATAAATTGCATCACATGAAGAGGCAAAAAGACCTATTAAAGTAGAGGAAAAGAAGGGAGGGGGTGAATGTTGTTTGAACCTTACTCTCATCACATGTGGATGAAAGGGCGGACAACATTTAGATTCATTTTGATACAGAAATTTATCTTACCTATAAGGAAATAGGAGGGGAAAGGGGAAAAAAAAGAGAATGGGGGATGATAAAAGGGAGGGCAGATTAAAGGAGTCGGTGATCAGAAGCAAAACACTGGTTAGGGGGGACAGGGTGAAAAGTGGAATAAAAGTATAAATGGTGGAAGAGGTCATAGGACATAAGGAAATATACAGGTGATAATTATACCTGTAAATGTCAATGGCATGAATTCTTCCATAAAACAGAAGCAGATACCAGGATGGATGAAAAACCAGAATCATACAATATATTGTTTGCAAGAAACACATCTGCCCAGCTTCTGGGATAAGAACTCACTGTTCGACAAAAAATTGCTGGGAAAACTGGATAACAGTGTGGCAGAAACTAGGCAGAGACCAAGGCCTGACACCATACACAACAATAAAATCCAAATGGATACATGATCTACATATAAAGGTTTATACTATAAACAAATTAGTGGAGCAAGGAATAGCAGAAAACTGGGAAAGAATTTTTGCAACTAGTGTCTATGATGAAGGCCTCATTTCTAAAACATATAGAGAACTGAGTCAAATGTACAAAAATCCAAGTCATCCCCCAACTGATAAATGGTCAAAGGATATGAACAGGCAGTTTTCAGAGGAAGAAATTAAAGATATCTATAGCCATATGAAAAAATGCTCTAAATCACTATTGATTAGAGAGATGCAAATCAAAACACCTCTGAGATACTCTATCACACCTATCAGATTAACTAACATGACAGAACAGGAAGATAGTAAATGTTGGAGATGTGGGAGAGTTGGAACACTAATCCATTGTTGGTGGAGCTATGAGCTGATCCAAACTATCTGGAGAGCAATTTGTAACTATAGCCAAAGGGCTACAAAAATGTGCACACCCTTTGACCCAGCAATATTGCTTCTAGAACTGTAAACCAAAAAAATGATAAAAATGGGAAAGGGCCCCACATGTACAAAAATATTTATAGTAGCACTCTTTGTGGTGGCCAAAAACTGGAAATAAAGAGGATGTCCATCAATTGGGAAATGGCTTAAGAAATTATGGTATATGAATGTAATGGAATACTATTGTGCTATATGAAATGACGAGCAGGAAGACTTCAGAGAGGCCTGGAAAGACTTGAACTGATGCTGAGTGAGAGGAGCACAACCAGGAGAACATTGTACACAGATACGACCACAGTGTGTGAGGATTTTTTCTGGTAGACTTAGAACTTCATGACAATGCAAGGATTTAAAAAATTCCCATTGGTCTTTTAAGGCAAAATGCCCTCCACATCCAGAGAAAGAAGTATGGAATTACATCTCAGAATGTAGCAGATCATCTTCTTTCGTATTATATTTTGGTTTGTTATATGATTTCTCACATTCATTTTAATTCTTCTATGAAACATGACCATGGTGAAAATGTATTTAATAGGAATGTATATGTAGAACCTATGTAAAATTGTATGCCATCTCAGAGAGGGAGGTGAGAGAGAGGGGAAAAAAATCTAAGTTATATGCTAATGGTTGTAGAACGCTAAAAAGAAAAAAAAGAAAAAGTAATAAGAGAAACACATCTGAAGCAAGGAGATGCACACAGAGTACAGGTAAAAGGCTGAAGTAGAACATATTATGCTTCAGCTGAAGTAAAAAAAAAAAAAAAAAAGCAGGGGTAGCAATCCTGATCTCAGATAAAGTAAAAGCAAAAATAGATCTAATTAAAAAAGACAAGAAAGGAAACTACATCTTGCCAAAAGCCACCACAGACAATGAAGTAATATCAATACTAACCAAATATACACTAAGTGACATAGCATCCAACCTCTTAGAGGAGAAATTAAGTGAGTTACTGGAAAAAGGAGACAGCCAAACCATACTAGTAGAGGACCTCAAAATCCCCCTCTCTGAACTAGATAAATCTAACCATAAAAGAAACAACATATTGGAAATTGAGGGGATGCCCACCAACATGGGAATGGCTACAGAAGCTGTGTTATATGAATGTAATGGAATACTATTGTTCAATAAGAAATAATGAACAAGCAGATTTCATAAAATCCTAGAAATACTTGTATCGCGATGCAAAGTGAAATGAACAGAACCATGAAAAAACATTGTAGACAGTATCAGCAACATTTTGCGATGATCAATTACAAATGACTCGACTCTTCTCAGCAACACAATGGTCCAAGACAATAACAAAAGACTGCTGAAAGAAAATTCCATCCAAGTCCAAATAAAGCACTGATGTTCTCTGGATAAACATCTAGGCGTACTTTTTTTTTTTTCCACTTTATTATTTTTTGTCTTTTTCTCTTTTGATCTGTTTCTTCTTTCATAACTGTGGTTAATATAGAAATATAGCTTACATAATGGCACATACGTGCTCTATATCAAATTGTTACCATGTTAAGAAGAGGGGAGGGAAGAGTAGAAGGGAGAAAAATGTTGAACTCAATATCTTATAAAAATTAATGCTAAGAATTGTTTTGACATGTAATTGGGGGAAAATAAAATACTATAAACAAAATAAATTCAAGGAAAAAATACAAAATAGGTATATGATTTAGCTGTAAAGGGTGATACCATCAGCAAATTAGGAAAAAAAGAAGTAGTTTCCCTGTCAGATCTATACAGAAGGGAAAATGTTATGACCAAACAAGAGAAAGAGCATATGATGAAATGCAAAAGGAGTAATTTTGATTACATTGAGGTAAATTGTTTGCACAAGGCCATTTCAACAAGATTAGAAGGAAAGCAGAAAACAGGAAAACTATTTCTACAGTCATTGTTTCTGATAAATTTCTCATTTTTCAAAACTATAGAGAACTGAGTAAAATTTAACAGATAGTTTTCAGATGAAGAAATTAAAGTTACAGACACATAAAATTCTCTAAATCATTATTGACTAGAGACATATACATTAAACAACTTTGAAGTACCACCTCATGTCTATAGGTTTGGCTAATATGACAAAAAAGGAAAATGATACATTTTGGAGATATAGGAAAATTGGAACACTGATGCATTGTTAGTAGAGTTTTGAACTGATCCAACCATTCTGGAGAACAAGTTAGAACACTGTGAAATATTCAAATATGTTAGACTCAGATCTTTTCAACAATATGATGATCTAAGATAATTTCAAAAGATTTATGATGGAAAATATTATCTCAATTCAGGGAAAAACTATGAGTCTGAATGCAGATCAAAGCATACTGCTTTCACTTTTTCTTTCTCTTTCTCTTGGTTTCTCCCTTTTGTTCTAATGTTTCTTTCACAACATGATTAATGTGGAGATATGTTCAATATGATTGCACATGTATGACCTAAATCAAGTACTTGCTATGGAGGGGGAATGTGAAAGAGTGAGAGAGAAAAAAAAACTGGAAATCAAAATATTATAAAAGTGAATGTTAAAAACTGTCTACATGTAATTGGAAAAAAATAATAAACTCTTAATTGGGGGGAGAGACTTGTGATTTTCTTTCTCTGCTTAATTGCTTCCTAATTTGGCTATTAAGAATTAGTTGTCTCACAAAAGAATTTTGGTAAAATGTCTGCTTGCTCTATTTTTCCAAATTTGTTTTTCACTAAAATTTGTGAATCCCTCTATATCAAGAGGCTTACCCTACACCTGGATAGTTCATTTGTAGTTTATTTTAATTTATTTTCTAAGAGTGAATTAGAAACTTCATTTTCTTTTTAATTAATGTGGTGTATTTTGAAATATTTATTAATTTCATTTATTTTATGTTTACTGGTCTATATTTAATGTAGTAAATATTAATAATTTTTCCATTCATTATTAATTTTCTCTTCTGATTTTTTATTATGGCAATTTGCTTTTCCTATGTTTTTTTTTTAAAATCCACATTAACTATACTAAAATAGATATTGCTGTTAAAATTTCAAAATCAATTACTTTCAGTTTTATCTTTTTGATATTCTGAGTTTCTACTTCTACACTTGCTTAAAGGTTATTTATTTATGAGTTTTTTGTTTTTGCATGTTAATTTGTTTTATTTTTCTTTTGTGTTGTTATGAGTTTTGTGAGATGCAAATTTTCCTCAGAATACTGCATTAATTTTAACCCACAAACTTAGTCTCATGTATTCCATTTCATTTAACATGGTTACTTATAATTTCTTGATTTGTTATTTTGCCTAGTCACTTAATGGAATAACTATTTAGATTTTGTCCTTTTTTATATTTCTTTCAGTTATTTTTCAATTGCATTATTATTTGTAAAGAATAATTTGAGGGGGGCAGAGCCAAGATGGCGGAGTAGAAACACACAAATACGCTAGCTCTGAACCCACAGCCGATGAAATATCTGTAGTAAAGAGCTGCCAATAAATTCGGGAGCAGGAGAAGCCACATAACAGCAGAGCAGATAAAATTTCTGTTCCAGAGAGCCTGAAAAGCTCTCGCAAAAGGTTCTTCGTGCAGGGGACTGGGAGCCCTGCGACGGCCGCCCGGGGCCGAGAGGAGCAGATCCGAGCAGGGAGCAGATCCGAGTGGGGAGCAGATCCGAGCAGGCTTCAGGGACAGAATCTCCAGCAGCCACGCGGGTCCCTCCACCCACAGGTGACAAGGGTTGGTGAGAGGGTCTCTTTGGTGGGTCAAGAGGGGAGTGGGGAGCCCCCATGACTCAGGCCCCCTTGGGAGGCACCAGCGGAGGTGGGAGCAGACTGGGGCTCCCCAAGCAGTCAGGAGCCTGGATCCACTGTTGAAGGTCTCTGCATAAACCCCCTGAGGGAACTGAGCCCATGAGGTGGCCCTGCCCCCACCTGGGCAGTTGAACTTGATCTCACACTGAATTACAGCCCTGCCCCCACCCAAAGCCCTGAGGCTGGGAAGCAACATTTGAGACTCAGACCCCAAGCACTGGCTGGGAGGATTGGGAGGCGAGGTGGGTGTGAGGAGAATATTCAGAGGTCAAGTCACTGGCTGGGAAAATGCCCAGAAAAGGGAAAAAAAACCAAGACTATAGAGGGTTACTTTCTTGGTGAGCAGGTTTCTCCTCCCCTCCTTTCTGATGAGGAAGAGCGGTGCTCACCATCATGAGAAGACACGGAAGTCAGTGCTTCTACATCCCAGCCCACTCAATGAGATCACACCTGGGAAAATCTCATAAAGAGCTTAAAAAATTTTCAAAATTATGTTAGAGAGGTGGAGGAAAAACTGGGAAGAGCAATTAATGACTTGCAAGCAAAGTATGAACAACAGATCAGCACTCTGCTAAAGGAGACCCAAAATAATGCTGAAGAAAATAACACCCTGAAAAATAGGCTAACTCAATTGGCAAAGGAGGTTCAAGAAGCCAATGAGGAGAAGAATGCTTTCAAAAGCAGAATCAGCCAAATGGAAAAGGAGATTCAAAAGCTCACTGAAGAAAATAGTTCTTTCAACATTAGAATGGAACACATGGAGGCTAATGACTTTATGAGAAACCAAGAAATCACAAAACAAAACCAAAAGAATGAAAAAATGGAAGATAATGTGAAATATCTCATTTGAAAAACAACTGACCTGGAAAATAGATCCAGGAGAGACAATTTAAAAATTATGGGCCTACCTGAAAGCCATGATCAAAAAAAGAGCCTAGACATCATCTTTCATGAAATTATCAAGGAAAACTGCCCTGAGATTCTAGAACCAGAGGGCAAAATAAATATTGAAAGAATCCACCTATCACCACCTGAAAAAGATCCAAAAAGAGAAACTTCTAGAAATATTGTGGCCAAATTCCAGAATTTCCAGGTCAAGGAGAAAATATTTCAAGCAGCTAGAAAGAAACAATTCAAGTATTGTGGAAATACAATCAGGATAACACAAGATCTAGCAGCTTCCACATTAAGGGATCGAAGGGCGTGGAATAGGATATTCCAGAAGTCAAAGGAACTAGGACTAAAACCAAGAATCACCTACCCAGAAAAAGTATTATACTTCAGGGGATAGATTGGCCTTTCAATGAAATCGAGGGCTTTCAAGCATTTTTGATGAAAAGACCATAGCTAAAAAGAAAATTTGACTTTCAAACACAAGAATGAAGAGAAACATGAAAAGGTAAACAGGAAAGAGAAGTCATAAGGGACTTTAAAAAGTTGAACTGTTTACACCCCTACATAGAAAGACAATATTAGTAACTCTTGAAACTATTCAGTATCTGGGTACTTGGTGGGATTACATACACACACACATGCACATGCACACACTCATAGAGACAGAGTGCGCAGAGTGAATTGAATAGGATTAGATCATATCTTAAAAAAAATGAAATCAAGCAGTAAGAGGGAAATATATGGGAGGAGAAAGGGAGAAATGGAATGGGGCAAATTATCTCTCATAAAAGAGGCAAGCAAAAGATTTTTTTTTAGTTTGGGGAAAAAGAGGGGAGGTGAGAGAAAAACATGAAGTTTACTCTCATCACATCCCACGAAAGGAAGGAATAAAAAACACAGCATTTTGGTATGAAAACCTATCTTACAATACAAGAAGGTGGGGGACCAGGGGATAAACAGGGTTGGGGGGACGATGGAGGGGAGGGCATGGGGAGGAGGGTACAATTTGAGGTCGACACTCATGGGGAGGGACAGGATCAAAAGAGAGAATAGAAGTAATTGGAGGCAGGATAGCATAGAGGGAAATATAGTTAGTCTTATACAACACGACTATTATGGAAGTCATTTGCAAAACTACACAGATTTAGCCTATATTGAATTTCTTGCCTTCCAAAGGGAGGGAGTGGGGAGGGAGGGAGGAAAAGAAGTTGGAACTCAAAGTTTTAGAAATAACTGTCAAGTACTGTTCTTGCCGCTAGGAAATAAGAAATACAGGTAAAGGGGTATAGAAAGTTATTTGGCACAACAGGACAGAGGAGAGGATGGAGACAAAGGCAGAGAAGAATAATGGAGGAGAGAGCGGAGTGGTGATGGGGGCAATTGGAATGCTCGGTGTTTTGGGGTGGGGGGAGGGGACAAGGAGGGAGAAAATTTGAAGCCCAAAAATTCTGTGAAAATGAATGTTAAAAGTGAAATAAATAAATTAAAATTAAAAAAAAGAATAATTTGATTAATGTATCCCTTTCTCTACTTTCCATAATCATTTATAAATTAGTATGTACATATGCATTTTTATGAATGTATATGTATATGTATACAGATATGTATGCATTTGTCTTAATTTGAAATTAATGAGCCCTCTATAATCCTCACCATTTCTATATTTTTTTCTAGAGTCTGAAGGATAATCAACACAATAATACCCTTGCCCTATCCCAAGACCAAAGACAGATTACAAGCTTCACTTCACTCTGTGAAAGAAATAAACTACATTTTTCCACTTTCAAGGAAAACCACAGATATTTTGTGAAATTTGAACTACACTTGATTTCCTTTCCTTATTTTATATTGTATATAAAATAATACATTTCTTATAATCATAGCCAACTTGCAATGCAAAAGTTTGTGTGTGAGCTAATTGATGATTCCCTCTCAGATGGTTTGTAATAAACATAAAGATTCCTCAAAACTTTTGCATTTTAAATTTTGAGATTTTTACCAGAACAATAGAGATTATTTGCTCCTTTCCTCTTGACTTGATTATAATACTTTTTGTTTTATCACATTTTTGAGGTTCAGTGTCCTATATTATTTTCCCCCTTGTTGCCAATAGAGTTGCAAAGATTTTCTAGCTGTGTTTCCCCTTTATAGACTGTTCTGTTTTTTTAGGAACTCTAATTTCATTCCTTATCTTTTCCTCCAATTCTTTTATTACCAATAACTCCTACCATTCTTGTAACCATTCCATTATCTACTCAGGGGTTCTGTGTCATTATTTTATAATTAATATCTTCATCTACAAAATGAGAATTTTGTATAAGGAAAGAAATGTCTGGAGTAATGAATCCATTGTTGTGTGAAATGCTTAATGTGAAAATTCATTCTACTGATGCAGGTCACCAATTCTAGAGAAATCCCTAGAGCACTGGGACATTGATATGCCCAGCTTCACAAAACATATATCAGAGGCAGAAATTCAGCCTCATCTTCCTTGATCCTAGAGATGTTTCAATGATGTCCTTTATTTCATTCTTTTTTGGGGCATCATGATCACTACTTCTGTGCTTTACCCCTTTCCCCCCGAAGGGGGAACTAGCACAATTAAAATAACAAATATACAGTCACACAAAATAAATTCACATTTTACACAATTTTACACAATTCCAAAATTATGTCAAATGAATCTTTGACTCTTTACTGCTCTAAAAGGAGATGGGCAGCATGTTTCATCACTGATCCTATGGAGCTGTCATTGCAATAACAGTTATTAAACTTTTAGTACTTAAAACTTAGCATTAATGGATCGACTGCCCACAAAGGAAGAGACATTGTATGGAATAGTAGATAGAGAATGGCTTCAAAGCCATGAAAATCTAAGTTAACATCCTGCCTCTTCCATATAATGACTATGTGACCATTGTCAAGTCACTTTATCTCTCAGTGTTCTAGAAAATCATCTAAGCCATTAAAAGAAAATATCAATCTAGCTAGATTAATAAAAGGTATATTGTTTGCTGGGATTTCCCTATAACCACAAAGCTCAAGTCCAATTACTATATAACAAGAAGAACATAGCTTTCAGAATGAATAATTATGTAAAATCCAACAATAATTTTCCTTCAAACAACTATGGAATAGCTGACTCAAGAAACATGAAGTTGCAATGATTACTCCAGAAAAAATTGAATTAAAAATGAACAACATTGCAAATAAATCATGATTAATGGAAGGATCAAAAGAGAAAGTATATTCAATATATATTGAATAGCTAGCATTTGAGGTCTACAAAATGCTTTACAATTATTTTATTTTATCTTTGCAACAACCATGGTAGGCAGATACTATTGTCATATTCTTTCTATGAGTGAGAAAACTGATGTAGAAAAATGTTATGACTTTCCCATGGTTACATAGCTAATAAGTGCTTGAAGTTGGATTTGAACTCAGGTATTCCTGTCTCCTGTGACTCATAGCTGCCTATTATTAAATATATATGCACCAATGAAATAGAAATGATAATTTATTATTTTAGAGAAGCAAAATAAGTAAATATTTAAAGGCTCCAGATGGAAAGGCATTAATAGGAAGAACTTTCAGCACATCACTTTTGGAACACTCAGTCAAATATAAACGTACAAAAAGAAATGGGAGAAATGAATCAAGAGGTAGAGAATTATATGTAATAGTTCTAAAGAGAGAGCTGAATGGGCTTACTAGATATTTTATTTTTATTAAAAGAGCTTGGAAAATTTATTACTATTAATAATACTCTAAAATATAAAGAACTTTTTGGCAAATACAGAAAAGCAGACATTTTAAAATACAACTTTCATCATATAATCCAATCATAATAAAATTTAAAGAATAGTCAATAATTAAAACATTATTTTTAAAGTTTAACTTCAAAAGGGAGTTTAAAAATTATTTGCTTAGGAATATTAGGTCAGTGACTAAATTATTATAGTAATTTATCTTTGTAATATAATATCAATAATAATAAAGATATTAAAGCATGAGATATTTTAGGAAAGGCTCAAGTCATGTTTTAAATCATTCATTCTTTGACTCTGTTTGGTATATTCTTGCCTCTCTTCACTTGCTGCATTTTTACCCCTCAAAAAACTTCTTTCTTGGAGCCCTCCTTTTCTCCTTGGTACTTCACTATCTCCACTGGAGAACCATTTTAAGAATGACTCCAAACATACTTTCCCTTAATCATCTCTTGATGGTTTTGAGAAATCTCATTTCTCTCTTTCTTTGATGTATCATCAAACCCTGCAATATCTCTCAATTTATTATTTCCCCCAAATAGAATGAATACACACACACACACACACACACACACACACACACACACATATATACACACACACACAGTAGGAGAGGCATTATCTTGATTGTTTGTAAGCTGTGTCCCAAGTATTTACCATAGAGATTGGCAGATATTAAGTTCTGAGTAATTTATCTATCTATCTACCAACAACAAATTGTCCTCAGAAGCAAATTTATTTCCAAAATTCCAAAATTCCAGAATTCCAAAAATTCTTTTATTTGCCAAACAGAAAAAAGCAAAATATGATGCATTGGTTTTGAGGTTAAAAATGGAGAAAAACAAGTTAAAACACTGGAAGAACCACGCATGTCAAGTGATTTTAATACTTCTCTATCTCTCTGTCTCCCTGTGTCCTACTGAAAATATATTCAGTGGGACTCTACTAGACTACCATATAAAATAAAATTAAAAAAAACACCATGATCATATGCATTTGTGTGTAGATTCCATTAAATACTTTAAAAGTAATTAACTTACTCTAAAATGTATGTAAAAAATAGAGAATAAATGAAATTGCCTCATTTTTTTCTAGAAATTAAATTGAGTTCTGATATATAAACTAAGAGAAGGCAATATAAAATATTAATTCGTTTTAATGCAAACATTAAACAAAAATTACAAAAATTGTAAAAAGCATTATGTAAAGTAGCTATTTTGAGAAAATCACATCTAGAACAGGAAGGCAAAGATGATTGAATAACAGGAAAAAAAATTAAGCACTTATTAAGTGCATACTATGCACTTAATAAGTTAGGCATTGTTCTAACACTTTATGCATATTATCTTACCTTAGAGAAGACTTGCATTTATGGCGGATGGCATGGATATTGTTCTTGACAAGTAAAATCAGAAGGAGTATCCAGGAAAATAGGAGGAAACTAAAAGGCAACAAGGTAAAATAAAAAGAATATCCAGGAAGAAAGGTGGTATCAAGTACTACACAGAGTTCAAGAAGGATGAGAACCAAAAAAAAACTCTAAGTTCTGTTTGGGGCATGTTGAGCACTAGATATCCTCTATCCAAGTGAAAACATTCAGCAGACAGTTGATATTACAGAACTGGAAATAACAAATATAGAGAATTGTAAGTCATCATTACAAAGATGTTAATTAAGACCATAGAAGGTAATCAGTATTTGTAAGTGAAGGAATTGATTTCAAATTCATGCTTTGCCATTTATAATCTGTCATGTTGGGCTCCCTTGAATCTCAATTTTCTGCTAGAGTCACAAAGGTAGGGCATATAAAAGGTCAAAGTCAATATGGTTCTGCCTTAAGATACAGGAGTCTTTTTGTTATGCTGTTATGCATTATAATACCAGCACACTATTCAGGCACTCTTGGCTATACCAGTGTTCTCCCAGGATACAGATGCCTACTGTGGTGTCTCCCACTGACAAAGTACTTTCCCTTGTGCTAATTCAAAGATTACATCTAATTTGTAAATAACAAGTCTCAGGAAGAGCAAGCACTTTTAGTTCTGATGTAAGAAACATTGAAATGATGATTTACAATGTTTTACAATGAATAATTACATTTGGAAATATAAATTGTATGGAATTTTGGTGTAGCATATTCTTATATGTCTATAAAAGTACAAATTTATAGCAAATACAAAAATATTCTAAAGTTAATTAATGATGGCATTAATCACTAGAATATTATTCAGAAGTATATAGAAATAATGTAGTAACTGAATGAACACTATTAAATTCATATATCAAAAGAAGAGAACATCTCTTCATTTAATACTAATGATTATATAGCACCAATGGTAAATTCAGTAAAACCTTAGAGCTTCTATAGTACTTCATGTAAATGGAAATTAA
Source organism: Notamacropus eugenii (assembly GCF_028372415.1). Lineage (NCBI taxonomy): Eukaryota > Metazoa > Chordata > Mammalia > Diprotodontia > Macropodidae > Notamacropus > Notamacropus eugenii. The sequence continues at coordinate 262,485,315 of NC_092876.1, forward strand.
AGCATTGTTATGTTAATACTCTGGTTCATCTCTAATTTTAATGCTTTTTTTATATGAGTTTGGCCATGAAGTAATATAAAAAATGGTGAAAACATGAAGTACGAGCAAAGTTAACACACTAAGTTTCTAAACCAAGTGAGAGATGTAAATTTAAAGCTAAGCATAAGGAATCCACCAGCAGTTCCCCATTACCTCTGTTGGGGACGTGAAAAGAAGTTCAGATAACCTATGAATGAAAAAAAAAAAAAGAGCAAAACAAACTTATCTTTGGGAATCAGGTAGAGAGGTCCAAGTTATTGAACACTGACACCAGTATGGTAAAACAGCAACAATGACCCAAAACTAACACATTTTCAAATGCCAAATTAATCTATTGCCAATTTAACCTAATATGAGAAGTTAATTCAGTGTATTATGCGACATCATAATATATAACTACCACAATAATAACAAAAACAACCTTAGTAATAACTAATATATATGTATATATATATGTCTGAAGTAACAACCCCATAAAATAGGCAGTATAAGCATCATTTCTATTCAGCAGATGAGAAAACAGAGATATGGAGAGATTAAATAAATTGATCCAGGATGCAGTCACATTAATGAAATGAAAGAACTGGCATTTAACATAAAATTGGCTGACCTAAATCCAATAGGCTTTCCATTATGTGGCAGTCACCAAGTCACCAAATCCTAAAGATATGAGAACACTCTTAAGGGTCTTTGTGTTCAAAAATATATAGTAGCAGTACGAGTAGTGGTGGCAGATTTCAAACCGCAGCTCTCAATATGATGGAAAAAATAAATATCAATATTTTAGAAAGTATAGATCATTCTCCAAAGAGTTACTTTTTGAAACCTAAAATGTATGGGGTATATCTACCTTTCATGAAAAAGTAACAAAGATGAACGTGTCTAGGATTTCAATGTGGAAATATTAACATAGAACTAAGCGTTTTAATTTAAAAAAAAATCTAAAACTGGGAATTCATCATTGTAGAGAGAACTCAGTAGTAGGTACTCCTACCAATGAATATCAGCATTTTTTTTTGTATCTGACAGACCTAGAGAGCATCATGGGACATTGAATGGTTGAGTTACTTGTTCAGAGTTAGATTGAAATATTTTCAGGGATGCAACTATGTTTTAAGTTAAATTATCTAATATGTTGTGCCATGAGATTATTCAAAAAACTTACACAAATTGTGCTTTTTGTAATTCTTTTGAGAGGAAGCTTAGGTAGCAAAGGAAAATACTTACTATTTATGCACATTTATGCAAATGCTTATATTTGATTGCTTGGTTTTTCTGAGTGACAGTCCTAGAGAATGTAGTGTGAGAAAAATGATGCTTAATGTCAGTCAGAATTGAGAGATTTTAGAGAGCATGTTTATATCTTCACCTTGGATTGCTATATCTAAAGTTAATAAAGACTGTTTTGGAGTCTATATGACAATATTTTAAAAATTTGAACAAATTAGTGTAGCCTCAGGCTTACTGGCCCATCACTATAGAGTTGCAATGGAATCAATGTTTAGAGCAAATTTCTCAGACAGAATTATCTGTCACTTAATTTTCATTCTTTAATGGTTTTATTACATACAAGGAGACCAAAGTTAGACATGCCATGTTATGTCTATTCACATATTTGTAAAGCTTGTGCTATGTACTAGAATGATTTATTCCTAAAATTATGTTTTTATTTCTTTTCTCCATATATAATGTTTTGGTTGTCTTAATCTGACTGTTTTGTCTAAAAATCAGGTAATCAGAATATAATAAAGTTTTTGTAAACATTTTTATCTACCTATATAAACTAACCAGTATTTCCAAACATCTAAATGATTAATTACTTTTTTAAATTTTGCTTTACTTGTTATTTATGCTGCATTTAAATAAAGATTTGACACATTTTTATAGTTGTTTAGCGCAGAATGTTGGGAGATTTTGGCTTAAATGATACCTTTATTTCTCTATCTTGGCTCCATTAAGACTTTTAAAAAAATAAATTTTAAATAAAAGTAATTCAAATGAAAATTTTTGAAATTCTTTAATAACATCTGTCATCAATATAAAGCTATTCATTGAAAGACTGAAGATGTCTTTGAGGGAAAACTTGTTTTGATTTTTTAAGTAAAAATTGAGCAAACTCTTCATTGGGGGGTGTATGAATCAATCAATCAATTAAATAAAACCTTGCCATTTGAAGAACACATTTTACTGATGTAAGGCATATCAGGCTCTTTATCCCCCAATCCTCTCTATGTATCCTGATGAAAACAGTATCAGTAAAAGCTGAGAAAGACTATACAGTACAGTCTAACACTCAGGAAACAATTGTCTCAATAACAAACTGTTGAAACAATAGTCCACTTGAATCCTGGACTGTTTTACATATTCCTAAAATAAATTATGACTAAATATCACTGCCTACCTTTGCCACACTGCTAACATATTTCTTCAGCCTATTTCCTAACCTCTTACTTCCCCTAACATTTTTTTTCTGGTCCATATAAATCTCTCTTCATCACAAACTCTTCCTATACAATTACCTTTATGCTGCTCATGCTCACATATTCCAAGGTTCATTTCACCTAATTAAAGCCACACTTACTTTTTCTACTTTGCACTTTCTTTGTAATTTATAACTCATATCCTTTTAAGAACAAATTCCCCTTCATCATAATAGTTATTTCTCCCACTGAAACTTTTTTTAGAGGAACCAGAGAAGAGGAACCTCACTTCTAGTTCCATTATATTTTAAACTCCTTGAGGACAGGAATTGTCTCTTTTCTCTTTTTTTTTTCTCCAAAGAGCTTAGCACAATACATGGCTCATAGCAGGTGCTTAATAATTTTTTTTATTGATTTATCAAAAGAATTACTCAAGTACTATTAGTCAACAACTTTTGACTTCTAAAAATCATGTTCTGTGCTTAGATCCACAGAGTGGGCAACTAAACTATCTCAACACTCACATTTATGATACGACCATTCCCTCATGTCTTCTCAATTGTCATGAATCGATTTCCCATTTCCATTCTAGTCTCATTCTAGCTACACTCAAATTTCATCTCATTGTTACTAATAAGAACTTCAACTCTAAAACCCATAAATCTCCAAAATCTATTCTCTATTCCTTATATACTAATCACTTTTTAGCTATATCTTTCCCATTCATCTAACTCTTCACAACAAAGCTGACTTCTAGTCCATCAAGTTTTCTCTGTTCTCTAAAACCAATACTGCTGTTCTAGATGTATTTCATTTTCTAGCCAGTCACCCAAATGATATACTCATGGCTACTTTAGAATTAAATGACCTAAATTTTGTCTTCTACACAGCTTGATCTTCCCACTTTTCATTTCTTCCCTCAGTTTCACAAGAACTCCCCAATGGTGGTCATTTTTTCTCTATTCCAGCTATAAGTTTCCTATTAAATGAAAACATTTCAAAAATTAAATTCTTTATCATCCTAACTATGCCTAAAAGCATGGGTTTTAGTTTCCTGCTTTTATATGTAAAATATAGGACACAGGAAAATGTTAGGTCAGACTAAGGTTGACTGTACTAAGATTCTATGTCTCCTATACTACATCCTCCTACTTTACCTGTGTAATAAGTTTCTAGGTCCAAATAATTCAACCACTAAAAGGATTCAAGAGCTAAGGAAGGTCTTGAACCCAAGTCTTCATGACTAAAACCCTTGCTTGATATCCCTTCACATTGTACATTTTCTCTCTTGTATATAATCATAAAATTACTAAGTATTATAATTTCATATAATAATAATTATTATTATGTGTGTACTGATTTATGACTGCTATTCACTTATAAACACTTAAATGGAAAGAATCTTGCATCTTCATGCACTCTTCATGCCAAGCAGCATCATGTACAATGCTTAGCACATAATATCATAATATGTACTTTCTAAATATGTATAGAGTTTATTGAATTGTATTAAGCAAAACAGTAACTGATGAAACAATTACTCAGGGAAAGGCATTTCAGCAAAAAAATGGAATCCTTCCAATAAATTTTAGATTTCCTTACTGAAAATCTAAGATTAACCATGCATATCATATAATATAATAAAGGAAATAATAAATTTATTATTCTCTTATTAAATTACTATTCTATTTAATTTCAAAATGAATTTTTTAGAAGAAATGTGGAGTAATGGATAGAGAGCTGGCCTTGGAAATGGAAGGAAGATCTAGTTCTAAGACTAGACTAAGCATACTATTTATTTGACTTTGAGTAAGTCTCTTAATTTTTCATTCCTCTCTCACCCTCTGCAACATCTTGTTGTTATGTTTTATAAATGAATGGTCGATCGGTATTTTCAGAGAGAGTTCCAATATCTGAAATTTCTCAAATTTATGAAATAATAGAACCAGATCTTTCTAATGAGAGACATAGATTTATGAAATATATAGAACCAGATCTTTCTAATGAGAGTGAGACATAGAGAGAATGAGAAAAGGGGGGAATGGATGTAATTTGTACATAACGATCAAGTTAAAAATTACATCAAATAGAGAGAGTAACAATTAGGCGAATTCAACTTTTTTTTTTCTCATTTACTGTGTCTTTTCCTTTTATTTAAGTTCTATTTCTTTCTTTTTTCACACTTTGCTATTACCTCTACTCTTGCTGTTTCTTTTCTTGTGTAAAATTTTTCACTTAGTGGTTTCAGTCCCCATTTCTGATCTACAAAAGCAAAGTAAAAAATAGTTTTGTTATTTGAGAAAACAGGGTACATAACTCATCCTTTCCCTTCTTTTTGAAGGACTTAGAAATTTAGCTCTACTAACTCATATGTCCTAAGGGTTTTTAATCTTACATTGAACCAATGATGTGTATTTTTTGACAACACTTTTATCTCATGTAGTTCCATAGATCTAAATTTAGCTGGTTGGTTTTTGTCCTTCTTCTTTGAAGAGGACTAAAATGACATCACCATTGTAGATTGAAATTTCAGTGTGTCTGGCTGTGGCTGATCAGACTAATATGAGCTCAGAATTGCCCTACCACTGGTTGGGCACACATAGTCTGTATGAATATTTGGGGTGGATATCTCAAATTTGTGCATCCTGCATTTGCTTTGTGCTGTCTCGATTCTGCTTTGCTCAAAGAGCACAGCAACTTTTCTTATGTGGGCGCGCCATACTGAGCAGTCCTGTGCCAGTGTCTCCCGTATTGCACAGTTAAATCCAAAGTTCTTGAGAGAGACCTTCAGAGTGTTCTTGTATCGTTTCTTCTGGCCACCATGTGATCACCTGCCTCATGCAAATTCTCCATGAAATAGTCTTTTTGGCAAGTGTACATTTTGCATTCAAACAACATGCCCAGTCCATCCAACCTTCTGAAGCATAGTTTGAATACTTGGCAGTTCACCTTGAGCAAAGACTTCAGTGTCTGGTACATTATCCTGCCAGATGATTCTCAAAATCCTCCTAAGACAGTTCAGATGGAAACAATTCAGTTTCCTGGTATGGCGCTGGTAGACTCTCCATGTTTCACAAGCATGTAACAATGAGGTCAGCACAACGACTCTGTAGACCTTCAATTTGGTAGTCAGTCTAATACCTCTTCTCTCCCAAACCTTTCTTTGGAATCTCCCAAACCCTGAGCTCTGGAAACATGTGCTTCAACATCATTGTCAGTGTGTACATCCCTGGAAAGTACACTATCAAGGTAGGTGAACTTATGCACAGCATTCAAAACTTCTCTATTTGTTGTTACAGATGGTTCCACTTATGGATGGTGTAGTGGTGGCTGATGGAACACCTGTATTTTTTTGGTGTTAGTTATTAGGCCAAAATTAGCACAGGCATAAAAGAATTGATCCATACTTTGTTGCAACTCAGCTTCAGAGACTGCATCAAGTACACAATCATCTGCAAACAGAAAATCATGCACTAGCACTCCCTCCACTTTGGTCTTGGCTTGTAGACTTTTCATATTGAAGAACTTGCCATCAGTACTGTAGTTGACCTTGATGCTGTGTTCATCATTATTGAAAGCATTTGTCAACATGGTTGAAAACATCATGCTAAAAAGCCTGGGAGCAAGCACACAACCCGGTTTTACTCCATTGGTGACTGGGAAGGCACAAGATCTTTATCCATTATCCAGAACCTGGACAAACATGCCATCATGAAATTGATGTACAATATTGATGAACTTCTCCAGGCAACTAAATCTGGACATGATTTTCCACAAGCCTTCACGACTAACAGTGTCAAAGGCCTTGGTCAGATCTACAAACATTGTATACAGACCTCTGTTCTGCTCCTGGCATTTCTCCTGGAGTTGTCGGGCAGCAAACACCATATCGACAGGTCCTTGGCCCTTTCTGAAGCCACTCTGGCTCTCAGGTATATGACCATCTTCGGGGTGAAGGATCAGCCTATTAAGGAGGACTCTAGCAAGAATTTTGCTAGCAATGACTAAGAGAGAGATCCCCCTGTGATTGTTGCAGGACAATCTGTTCCCTTTACCCTTATATAGATGGACAGTGGAGGCATCCTTGAACTCCTGGGGGATAACTTCCTCTTGCCATATAACCTGGAAAATTTCCTTCAAAAGATGAGCAAATGTATAGTAATTGGATAGCAAAACTGAAGGAAAATTAGATTACCTCTAGATGCCGATAGTGTTCTTTAGGTCTTAAATTTATTTTGTGCTACTTTGTACAGTTGTTTGCTTTTTAATATTGCCATGATCTAATCCTTTCTAACATTTCCTGTTTTCTTATTCCTGACACCACTCTTTTCTATTCCTCCCATGAGTCACTTCATTTTGAAATTTGGGGCATTTTCGCTGGCTTTCCCCATGCATAGAATTCTCTGCCTTCTCATCTCTCTTTCCTGGCTTTCCAAACTTCTTTTGAATCCCAGCTAAAATTTCACCTTATGCAAGATTTACTGATCCTCCTTAATGCTTTTGTTTTTCACCTGTATATTATTCCTTTGCTTATGGTTGTTTTCATGTTGTCTTCTCCATTAGAATTTGAGAGTTAGGACTATTTTTTTCCCTTTATTTGAAACCCCAAGGCTTTGTAATACCTATCCCAGTGTAAGTGCTTTCTGAATGCCAAAATTAGAACAAGCAGCAGAAAATTCATCCATACTTTGTTGCAGCTCAGCTTCAGAAGCTGCAATGTGTGTACAATCATCTGCAAACAAAAAGTCATGCACCAACACTCCTTCCATTTTAGTTTTGGCTTGAATTCATAATCAGCATAGTAACTGAGCTTGATGCTATGCTCATCCTCACTGAAGGTGTTTGACAACATGACTGAAAGCATCATGCTGAAAAGCAGGGAAGCAAGCACACAGTCTTGTTTCACTCCGTTGTTGAGTGGGAAAGCAAGAGAACATTGCCCATTATCCAGAACCTTCTGGGAAAGCTATAGTAAAATTCACCTACAATACTGATGAACTTCTCCAGGTAACCAAATTTGACAATTTTACACAAACCCTCATAAATGACATCATCAAAGCCATTCATCAGATCTACAAATTTTGTATACAGATCTCTCTGTGTTCTTAGCATTTCTTCTGGAATTGTCTAGTAGCCAACACCATATCAACCATTCTCTGGCCCTTTCTGAAGTCACATTATCTCTCAAGTAAATGAGCATCTTCTAGATGAAGGATCAGCCTATTAAGAAGAATTTTGGCAAGAGTCTTGCCAGCAATGAATAAGAGGGAGACACATCTCCCACCCATGATTATCACAGGACAATCCATTTCCTTTCCTTTTATAGAGCTGGACAATGGAAGTGTCCTTGAACTCTGTGGGGAAACCTCCTCTAACTCAGAAAAATCTGTCAGTTTCTTTTACGAGCAATGGATTCCCCCCTATCTTGTAAATCTCACCTGGAACAGAATAGGTGTTTTGCCTCATGAGAGGAGTCTAATGGCATTCAAAACTGCTTCTTCAATTGGAAGTAGGGATGGATTGGCTTCAAATTGAGGCAAATGATCAGGTAGTTCAAAAGTCAAATGAATGCTTGCCAAATAGACTATTTTATGGAGAACATACACAGGGCAAGTGCTCACATGGTGGTCAGAAAAAGTGATACAAGAACACGGTCAGGGTTTCTGTTATAGACTTTGGAACTGATTGTGTGACATGAGACACACTGGCAAAGTACCACATAGAGTACAGCATCAGAGAAGATGCTGTACTCACCAAGCAAAGCAGAAGTGAAGTAGATTCAAAATAGTCCACCATGAAATGTGCACATTTAGAGAATTCACCCCAAATGTTCATGTGGACTATTTCTGCTGGATCTGTGGTAGAGCATTCTGAGCTCATATTGTCTGATCAGTCACAGTCTGACACACTGTAACTTGACTCTAACATAGTAATGCCATTTTGGTCCTTTTTCAGAAGGAAGGAACAAAACAACCAATCAAGCAGCTTTTTGAATGATTGTTTTATGTATGTAAATGTCTCGTCCTCACCTCTTTAGAATGTAATCTGCCTAAGAGCAGGACACTATTTGCTTTTCATGTCTTTGTTTATATAGTGCTTTTTTTAAAAAAAGTGGATGCTTAGTAATATTTTTAATTAAATTGCTGAGTATTCATCTAATTTTTATAGAGGAAATATAGGAATGGCACATTTTCTGTCTTTCAATGATTCAGCTTATTGTATTAAAACAATTTTATTTTTACATAATCGAATCCTTCAATTTTATTTTTAATAATTTACTCTGTTTCCTTGGTAGCTAAATAGCTCTCTGTTGGTGAGACACATTATCTATTGTTTTCTCTCCTGTCTTTTGTATGAATTTTTAAATTTATGTTTAAAGTGTTAACTGATTGGAATGGGTTATGATGGTATGATTTAAGGAATATACCCACAAACATTCTTTTTCACACATTAATTATGGTTAACACAAAGAACGCACTGAATTGATTAGGAAAAAAAGTTTCTGTACAAGATGAAGTTTTCAAAACTCATACATTGGGCTCTATTTTTTTACTTTTCTACTATTGAGTTAGTTCTTTATTTTTTTCTCCCAATCCCAGAATTAAAAAAAAAAAAACTATTTTTAAAAAGATTTTACAATGCCAGTGTCCCTTTGCCAATTTTCTTTTCATGGTTTTTAAAATTGTTGCCCTACTACTTTTCATGTGCTTTAAAAATTTTTTAAATTAATTTATTTAACTTTTAACGTTCATTTTCACAAAATTTTGGGTTCCAAATTTTCTCCCGATTTGTCCCCTCCCACCACCCCAAAACACTGAGCATTCTGATTGCCCCTATCACCAATCTGCCCTCTCTTCTATCATCCCTCCCTTCCCTTGTCCCTGTCTTCTCTTTTGTCCTGTAGGGTCAGATAACTTTCTATACCCCATTACCTATATTTCTTATTTCCTAGTAACAAGAACAGTACTCGACAGTTGTTCCTAAAACTTTGAGTTCCAACTTCTCTTCATCCCTCCCTCCCCACTCATTCCCTTTGGGAAGGCAAGCAATTCAATATAGGCCATATCTATGCAATTTTGCAAATGACTTCCATGATAGTCATGTTGTGTAAGACTAACTATATTTCCCTCCATCCTATTCTGCCCCCCATTGCTTCTATTCTCTCTTTTGATCCTGTCCCTCCCCAAGAGTGTTGACTTCAAATTGCTCTCTCCTACCATTGCCCTCCCTTCCATCATCCTCCCCACCCTGCTTATCCCCTTCTCCCCCACTTTCCTGTATTGTAAGATAGGTTTTCATACCAAAATGAGTGTGCATTTTATTCCTTCTTTTAGTCAAATTGATGAGAGTAACTTCATGTTTTTCTCTCACCTCCACTCTTTTTCCCTCCACTACAAAGTCTTTTGCTTGCCTCTTTTATGAGAGATAATTTGCCCCATTCCATTTCTCCCTTTCTCCTCCCAATACATTTCTCTCTCACTGCTTGATTTCATTTTTTTTTTTAGATATGATCCCATCCTATTCAATTCACTCTGTGCTCTTTCTCTCTGTGTGTGTGCATGTGTGTGCATGTGTGTGTGTGTGTGTGTATGTAATCCCACCCACTACCCAGATACTGAAAAGTTTCAAGAGTTACAAATATTGTCTTTCCATGTAGGAATGTAAACAGTTCAACTTTAGTAAGTCCCTTATGACTTCTCTTTGCTGTTCACCTTTTCATGGTTCTCTTCATTCTTGTGTTTGAAAGTCAAATTTTCTTTTCAGCTCTGGTTTTTTCATCAAGAATGCTTGAAAGTCCTCTATTTCATCGAAAGACCAATCTATCCCCTGAAGTATTATACTCAGTTTTGCTGGGTAGGTGATTCTTGGTTTTAGTCCTAGTTCTTTTGACTTATGGAATATCCTATTTCACGCCCTTCGATCCCTTAATGTAGAAGCTGCTAGATCTTGTGTTATCCTGATTGTATTTCCACAGTACTTGTTTCTTTCTAGCTGCTTGCAATATTTTCTCCTTGACCTGAGAACTCTGGAATTTGGCCACAATGTTCCTAGGAGTTTCTCTTTTTGGATCTCTTTCAAGCAGTGATTGGTGGATTCCTTGAATACTTATTTTTGCCCTCTGGTTCTAGAATCTCAGGGCAGTTTTCCTTGATAATTTCATGAAAGATGATGTCTAGGGTCTTTTTTTGATCATGGCTTTCAGGTAGTCCCATAATTTTTAAATTGTCTCTCCTGGATCTATTTTCCAGGTCAGTTGTTTTTCCAATGAGATATTTCACATTATCTTCCATTTTTTCATTCCTTTTGTTTTGTTTTGTGATTTCTTGGTTTCTTATAAAGTCATTAGCCTCCATCTGTTCCATTCTAATTTTGAAAGAACTATTTTATTCAGTGAGCTTTTGAAGCTCCTTTTCCATTTGGCTAATTCTGCTTTTGAAAGCATTCTTCTCCTCATTGGCTTTTTGAACCTCTTTTGCCGATTGAGGTAGCCTATTTTTCAAGGTGTTATTTTCTTCAGCATTTTTTGGGTCTCCTTTAGCAAGGTATTGACCTGCTTTTCATGCTTTTCTTGCATGTCTCTCATTTTTCTTCCTAGTTTTTCTCCACCTCTCTAACTTGATTTTCAAAATCCTTTTTGAGCTCTTCCATGGCCTGAGCCCATTCAATATTTCTTTTGGATGTTTGGGATATAGAAGGCTTGATTTCTACTTCTTTCCCTAATGGTAAGCATTGTTCTTCCTCATCAGAAAGGATGGGAGGAGATATCCATTCACTAAGAAAGTAGCCTTCTATGGTCTTATTTTTTTTCCCTTTTCTGGGTATTTTCCCAGCCAGTAACTTGACCTCTGAGTGTCCTCTCCACACACCTCGCCTCCATATCTGCCCAGTTAGTGCTTGGGGTCTGAGATTCAAATGCTGCTTCCCAGCCTTAAGGCTTTGGGGGGGGGGGGGGCAGGGCTGCTATTCAGTGTGAGATTAAGTTTAGGTGCTCAGGTAGGGGCAAGGCCACCACAAGGGGCTCAGTTCCCTCAAGGAGTTTATGTGGAGACCTTCAACAATGGATCCGATCTCCTGCCTGCTCTGGGAGCCCCTGTCTGCTGCCGCCTCCGCTGCTGCCTTCCAAGGGGGGTTGAGTCATGGGGACACCCCCGCTCCCCTCTTGGCCAGCCAAAAAGACTCTCTCACTGACCTTTGCACCTGTGGGTAGAGAGACCTGCGTGGTGCTGGAGATTCTGTCCCTGAAGCCTGCTCAGATCTCCTCCTCTCGTTGCTGTGCAGCCAAGACAGGGCTGTGCTCTGCTCCAGGTCTGGTGTGCGACAGACCTTTGGTGTCAGTTTTTCAGGTCTCTCTGGAACAGAAATCTCCTCAGCTCCATTGTTCTGTGGCTTCTGCTGCTCCAGAATTTGTTGGGAGTTCTTCTTTACAGGTATTTTATGGGCTGTGGGTTAGGAGCTAGCATATGTGTATCTTTCTACTCTGCCATCTTGGCTCCTCCCCCCATGTTTTTTTTTTTTAAATTGATGAAAGACTAATCTCTTGTTTTTCTCTAAGTTCAATTTCTTACCTTTCTCATTCCTCATCATCACCTCTACCATTTCTTCCCATATAAAATCCCTTACAGTGGCTTTAGTGGTCATTTTTGACCTATGGAAGCAAAGCACAAAAGTTATTTTATTACAATGTACTAACTATAGAATCAGAAGACTTAAGTTTATATCCTGTAGAAATACTCTGAACCCCAGTGTTTTTCTCTGTAAAATGATGGTGCTGTTTTTTGGTCCCTTACAGCTCTAAATGTATGATTCTATATAATTCTGTGAAACAACCTATTTTTAAATTTTGATTGGCATGCCATTAAAATTGTCACTTTCAAGAATATTGCTACTCATATTTTTTTTCTATTTAACAATAAACAAAATATAACTCTATGTGCACAGTCCTTCTTAATTTCTATTAGTGGCCAAATGCTCTGTACACATAGAGCTTTGAAGTTGAAGGTGTTTGAGCAATGTGCATTGTGATTGTCAGAGGAACTTTACACAGGATTTAAAGGAATTGGTAAGACTGAGAGAACCATATGACCTTATTTGTGAGACTTTAATAATCATGCGTTTGTTTCCCAGAAGGGGAAACACTCCAGTTCTGCCCACTATCATATATGCAGGGGTACAATTAAATGTGTAGCTATGATGAAGATAATGAAAGTTGGAATAATGGAAAAGTCAATCTAGTTTGAATTATAAAATTATACTGTCACATTTAACATGAAGTAAGCTTCAATTAATATGACTCATGAACTACCTGAGGTTTTAATAGGCCATTGAATTTTTAGTGCGTACTTGCCTATTTGTTATGTGTGGATGTGATATGCTATTGCATACTATGTTATTGAATGGCTGCTGATTTTAATAAAATGTTTAAGATAATATTTTAAATAAGTAAATAAAATGTTAAAATGAAAAGAAGGAAGAATACTTCAAATGGAAACACTGACAGAAAAATGGAAGAAATTAGTTATTACATTAGATATTATCATGGTCATACTAGGTCAAAAACACAAAGAGATGTTGAAAGGGCTGAATAAATGGTATGGTATAGTTTAAAACATTGATAGATAAAGGAAAAAGACAAAGCTGCATCAGCTTCTTAATGTTTGCAAACTATGGGGAATACAAAAATTATAAAGACAGAGATAGAGCATCTTTTAGTTGCATAGATTTGCTATTACAATCAAAATGCATTCTTTTTAACACAGCAGACATTCAGACAAAAGTATAAGGCTTATTTAAATCAGTGAGACTGCAAGTATTGTCTAGTTCAATCACCTTAAAAATCAAATTCAGTTGCATAATATTAAAATTACCAGATATGCCTATTGCAAGTGTGGATCCAGCTGCTAAATATCTCAAAGACAATAATCAGAGAAGGTGGATAGTCATCTAAAAATTTTTAATGTGAATTAAGATGCCTTCCACAACCCACATGTCTAAGACAGGGAAAAAGAAAAAAAAAACTGAACCTGCGTTTAAACTAAGAATCACCTAAAAATTTTATTGGAACCCATGCTGAAGGAAATTTTAAGTTAAAAGTGAAAACTGTTTATTGTTCTAGAAATCAGAGGGTTACAATCACTATTTACAGCTCTTTGAAAGCCAAATTAAAAAAAAATTAGGTGATTAAAGCCATTTTGTAAGATTGATTTTTCCAGTTACTTTATTCTAGCTATTGAAAAATATTGCAAGGACAAAAATATCATGTTGACATTAATGATTTTAGAAAATTTCCTGTCACCTAGTTATAGGTAGGTGATAGTCTAAAATGTGAACATGCAAATTATCTGAAATACAGATAGCCTAGATCAAGCTCTTTGTACTCAATATCATATGTATGAAGATTTAATGAAAAAGAAGACAATTCAGTCCATTCTACAAAACATTTTACAGTATTTCCAATATTGTAAGTATATAATTATCTTTAAGTATGATATTTAGTAGTTTTTTTTTACTTTGCTTTCAATAGCTACTCTATTTCTTTTTAACAAATTAATCAAAATGCAATTTGTTATAATTTGCTAGTATATCAATAGACAGATAAAAACTGGTTTGTCTTTTGAAGTTTTCATTGAATATTTCCTTTGGACTAGAAGCAATGACTACATTTTACTTGTAACTTCAAATAGCAAAAATTCAAATAATGCTCCCACAGTATACGACTTGTTATTTGCAGTAATTGTGACCAATGGGGGCAACTCTCTAAGGTTATAAATTTTAATCACTGATTAATATTAATAGAATGAATTTCCACACTAGAAGTTCCCCATAAAATGTTACAAAATATCCAAGTAACACTGGTTCATTTAAAAAATAGGGGCAGCTTGGTGGGTGCAGTTAATAGAGCACTGACCTTGGAGTCAGGAGGACCTGAGTTCAAATCCAGCCTCACACACTTGACACTTATTAACTGTGTGACCTTGGGCAAGTCACTTAATCCCAAATGCCTTGCCTTCCCTCCTCCAAAAAAAGGTGATGGCTGCCATCTTCACCACTGGAAGAAATATTCACATTTACTGAAGAAATACATACATTTATTGGACCACAGTTCCATACTGAAATATTCATTAATTATTTTGATTTATATGTTTTTTTACTTTGTGTTTTCCTCTTTTTGTTTTTGTTCAATTCAACAATAAAGACATTATTTAAATTTTACTAAAAAATGGTAAGTTAGCATATGTCTCTGTTTTAAAATAAACACATGGTGTAGAAATTACTTTTCTTTAAAAAATAATGTTTGATAGAGAAATGAACAGCCAAGATGTCAGAATTAGAGGAAGCAATGAGCTCAACTCAGTCTAAACGTACTCCAAAAATGATCAAAGAGTAGGGAATAACCCACAGGGGCTCATCTTTCCAGAGGTCACAAATGCAATACCTGATCAAGTGAACAGGAGGGGAATTATGAAACATGCGTTGTCCTGAATTATAATCATACACCTGGAGCAGAAATGTCTTCAGTGCAGTTTCTCCTATCATTCAAAGTGTTGGGAATCTTAATCTTATTGCCTAGAAACAAACACTACCAACATGTTGCTTAACCCAGGAGAGAGGGTCTAGAAACTAAAATCAAGGAAGGGAAGAGGGCTATGCCAATGTTTTTCTGACTTTAGTGACTGAATTACAGAAAAGAGAAGTCAGAACTTTAGAAATCAACAGCCTTACCAGAAATGCACAAGGTCTAGCCCTCACACAAAGTCCCAATTGGAGAAGTAAGACTGGAAGCACAAATAACCAAAAAAATGTAAGAAGGTATCAGTATTTAAAGGACTCCCAATATATGTCTTAAAAAGAATTTCAAAATATTTTCAGAGAAAGACAAAAAGATAATTCATTCAAAAAATTTTAAAATTATTTTTATTTCAATAAATATTTCCTAATTACATGCAAAATTTAATATTTAAAAAAAACTTTTACATTCCAAATTCTTTCCCTTTCTCCTGGACATTCACTTTTTGTAGGCAGGCAAGCAACTTGATATTGACTATACATGTGATGTTGCAAAAGGAAACACCAACAAAATATAATAAAAATAATGAAAGCAAAAAGCTGTCATTCAATCTGCATTCAGAACTCATCAGCTCTCTCTGTTTCTATCTCTCTATCTATCTCTGTCTCCCTCCTCTCTTTGTGTGTGTGTGTGTGTGTGTGTGTGTGTGTGTGTGTGTGTGTATGTGTGTGTGGTAACATATTTTTTAAAAAATAATATGTCCTTTGGAATTGTCTTATATCATTGTCTTAATTGGAGTAACTCTTTCCCTTTTGATCCATACTTACAATATTGCTATTACTGTGTATAATATTCTCCTGTTTCTGCTCACTTGACTGTGCATCAGTTTATATAATTCCTCTCAGGCTTTTCTGAAACCATCCTACTCATCAATTCTTATGCCAAAATAGTATTCCATCACAATCATATACAACAACTTGTTCAACTATTTCCCAGTTGATAGGCATCTCCTCAATTTCTATTGCTTTGTCACCACAAAAAGAGGTGCTATAGATATTTGTTTTTTGTAGAAATGGGTCATCCCTACCCCCTTTATCTCTTTTGGAATATAGACCTAGTAGTAGTATTGATAGGTCAAAGAATATGTACAGTTTGGTAACCTTTTGGGAATACTTTCAGGTTGTTCTCCACAATGGTTGGACTACTTCACAACTTCACCAACAGTTTACCAGTGTCTTAATTTTTCCACATCCTCTTCCCCCACCCCAGTATTTGTTATTTTTCTTTTCTGTCATGTTTACCAATCTGATAAGTGTGAGCTGGTATCACAGAACTGTTTAAATTTGCATTTCTGTAATTGGTAGCAATTTTGAGCATTCTGTCATGTGACAATTGAAACCTTTAATTTATTCTGAAAACTGTTCATATTATTTGACTATGAATTTCTATTGTTTTTAAAATTTGTGGAATAAAAGAAGCATTTCTATAATATAGTACAATCAAAAGATGATTATACATGAAACTGCAAATCCACTATGGACAAATTCCTATTACATTCAAATATACAACACTATTATATAACTTTCTTTTTTTTTTCTTCTCTCCTCCTCACAAGAGATGGCAACCATTAGACATAAACACATAAATAAAATTATTCTATGTAGACTTCTATTTATCAGTTCCTCCTCTGGATGTATATGGTATCTTTCTTCATATTCCCTTCACAGTTTCACCCCCATAATATAGTACAGTAACATACATCTTTTTAACAGTTCTTTGTCTGGATGCAAGTAGTGTCTTCATATGTCCTTTGTAATTATTTTGGGTATTTATAATAGTCAAAATAACTTATTTGCCCAAAGTTGTTCTTAAAACAATATTGCTATTACTACATATAATGTCTTCTTGATTCTGATCATTTCACTCTTCATTATTTCATGCAAGAATTTCCATGCTTTTCTAAAATCGTTGAGCTCATCATTTCATATAGCAGTGTAGTATTCTATCACAATCATATACCACAACCTGTTCAGACATTCCCCAATTGACAGGCATATCTTCAACTTCCAGTTTTTGCTACCACAAAAAGAGCAGCTATAAACATTTTAGAATGTATAGATTTTATTCCTTTTTCCATAATCATCTTTGGACCAAGTAGTGGTATCTTTATAAATTGGCTCAGTTCTTTTAGAGATGAGCTCTTTGTCAGAGAAAACTGCTATAACTAACTTCTCTCAGTTTACTCTTTTCTTTTTAATTGATTGAATTAGTTTGGTTTCTGCAAAAGCTTTTCCAAAAAAAAAAAATAACATAATTCAAATTCCTTCAGAAGTTTCTTTCTATCTCTTGTTTGGTCATAGGTTCTTCCTTTATCCAAAGATTTGACAGGCATTATTTTCCTCATTCTTTTTTTAATGTACTTAAAATATCATCCTTTATGTCTAAATCATTTATACATTTTACCATATTTTGATATATAGAGTGAGATATTGGTCTATGCCTAGTTTCGGCCAAACGGCTTTCCATTTTCCCAACATATTTTTTGCGTGTGAAATTGTCAGTTCTTACCCCAAAAATGTGAATCATTGGGTTTATCAACCACTATATTATTATGTTCATTTACTACTGTGTATTGTGCACTAATACAGTGTTGATTGACAAGTAAATCAGCATCATACTTTTGGGGATGCAAATAAAGTGACTAAAAAGTTCAAACATTTTTATCCCAGAGATTATATTATTATTATAAAGCTTATATTGTAGAGACCTTTAATAAGAAGAAAGTTCCCACATGGAACTTTGGAAAGTTCCCACACTTATACCAGCATTTTTTTCTGGTAACAATGAGAAGCAAAGAAGGTGCCCATTAACTGGGGATTGATAAACCATTTAGGGCACATGGATATGATAGAATATGACTGTGTTATGAGAAATTATAAAATATATAATATGTGAATGAAAGATCTATATAAACTAGAATAATATACAATGACTACAACAATGTAAAAGGAAAGAACAAGCACACATGTACATTAAAAAATCAAAAGTGAATGTGATGAAAAAAACTAAAGAAGCATGGATGAAAAGGAAAAAAAAATGTGAAAAGAGTCCCACCATATGCTTTGTCAAAGTTATGAGGTCTACAAGTCTTGTACTTTGCAGTTATTTTCATACTTTTTCAATGTATGATGAATTATATTGATTTTTCCCCTGTTTTTCATTTATCTTTAAAAACACTATTTGCTGTATGAAATGGATCTCTGGGAGAAGAATATTGGTGTAATTAAACTAATGTAAAACAAAGTAAAAGCTATCAATCAAAATTTATTTCTAAAAAATGTGCTAAAGCAACTTCTTTACCAATGTTTATCTAGTACTTAAAAGTTTGACTTTTAATAAAGAAAGGTATTTTTAATAAAAAGTAGAAAATTAAATTAGCCATGAGAAATCCCATATTAATCTCAAGCAAAACATAACCTATATTTTATGTCCTGTGACCTGGGTCTCATCATCTTGTGGAAATTCCTTAATTCTACGTTTTAAGATTCAATTTTCTAAAGGTTAAATATGAAAAGGAAAATTGAAAAGGCTACTAGGTGGCACAGCGGATAAAGTGCCAGGCCAGAAGTCAAGAAGATAAATCTTGAATTCAAATGTGGCCTCAGACATTTATTAGCTGTGTGACCCTGGGCAAGCTACTTAATTCTGTTTACCTCAGTTTCCTGATCTGTAAAATGAGCAGTAGAAGGAAATGGCAAACTACTCTAATATTGTTGCCAAGAAAATGGTGTCATAAAGAATGAAATATGATTGAAATGACTCAATAACAACAACAAAATTAATTAAAAGAAAATATGTTCAGAATTCAAATATAAATGCAATCATATTTTAAGGGGGAATTCTCATTTTAATCGAATTTGTCTGAAAAACACTGAAAGTTAAATATAAAAATGTCAATAGGTAAAATTAAAATCGTGTCAAGTAATTGTATTGTTTTATTACTACTGCAGTCTTTTCTGAGGCTATAATGATATTGTGTGAATTAGTGCATTCTATTTTCACTCAATGATTTCAGTAAAGAAATATGAATGTATTTATGTGTATTTTCATAAAAAGCAAAGGATAGATCTTCTGTATAGAGTGAAAGGGTATGGAAAGGAGGATTCTATAATCACTATCTCACTTTTCCTATAGAAATTCTTAGATGTATAATGGTGATAACATGTAGATGTCAGCTAAATCATGGAGGTTCTTTAGTTTTCATTGTTATGAGAAAAAAATCTATCTTCTATAATTTAGCAATGAGTTCATAAGACAGTGTATAGAAGAGAGGGCTGGACCTAAAGTTAGGAAAGCCTTAATTCAAATTCAGTCTCATAAACTAACCAGCTGTGTGACCCCACACAAGACACTCATCCTCTGCCTTCCTCAGTTTCCTCAGCTGTAAAATGGGAGTTATAATAACATCTATCTCTCATGGAAGTTATGAGGGTAAAGCGAAGTGTTTATAAAATGTTTCAAAATCCTTAAATTGCTATATAAATACAAAGTAGCAGCAGTAGCACAAATACTCAGGTACTCATAGAAATAGGATCAGTGACTTCACTAAGCTATGGAGCGACAAAGTGAGAAAAGTCTCTCCACCAGTAGATCAGCATCATAACAATTTGTAGTTTTAGAAGTTTCTTAGAGAATGAGATGTTTACACACACACACACACACACACACACACACGTGTGTGTGTGTGTGTGTGTGTGTGTGTGTATAAAACCAGGGTGATAAGCTAAGCATACATCAAAAGGGAGACTTGAATCCAGATTTCAGTCATATGTAGAAGTATCTCTATCCACGATGCCACACTGCGATTTCTATTATTTACAAATTGGATATGAAATTTTCATAAATATTATGAAAGTTTTTAGTATTTTAATTAGAAGTTTTGTTAAAACAGAGAAATTTCTTTTGTATTTTAATTATATATAGTAAATAAATATATTAATATTTTAAGCACTTTATAACATTGTTTATACCTAATAGATACATACATTTTATTTAACTTTATAACAAAACATATCTTGAAAATAATTAAATTGTTTCCAGTATTCAAAATATGCATCATTTTCTCTTCTGTTTTTGTCATGGGCTAATATTTGTGACTGTACATCTTTCACTTTTTATCTATTTTCTCTCAACAATAGAGCACTTTGAAGGGAAGGAGTATGGAGAATAATGTCCAACAACCTAAGCACATATACAATATTCGTGTTTAGTTTAACATGAATGAAAAATAAAGATTTACAAACATTAAAAATGTGAAATTGAAATACTTATGATCCCTATAACTTAATTGTTACTACTTGGATGAGTAGAGCCAAGGAATTATGTGGAAAAAAACCCACATGTAACGGTCAATAGAGAATGTTTTGTGTTATTCTTGTAGAGCTCTTCTTATTTAAATCTAAGAGAATGTTGGTGTTTTATACTCTAATGGTTCACAGGTTCCAGTTAATATTTGGAGGAATAATAAAAGTTTGCTTCAAGAATCTAGATAGGCATTAAAGAAAAGTAAGCAGAAAAGCATTTTTGACTTACTGCTCAAAAAGAAAAAAAAATCTGCAGTTTATTTCAGTCATTGAAGTAGAAGAAATTAAGACCACTATGAATGAGTACTGAGAATGAAGAGTTTAAAATTATAGTCTACTTTGAACCCTATAGTTAAAATAGGAGTGTATTGGAGTATGTCCCTGGGTGTCTGTTGTTTTGAGTTATCACAAGTATCATGTGAACTTTCAATCACCTTCCCTGCCCCACCCCCAAAGAAAGAAAAACCTGAAATAATAATTTTCTATAAATGAAGCATAGACATGTGTATATTTTACAAAGTCTATATGTAAATAGTAGTTTATGTGTTTTACTTCCCATATCTTTCTTTGCAATCAAAAATCAGACTTTTTAATACAAATATTGTCTTCATGATGCCATACAACTGTGAAGCACTGAACACCATATCTAACAGGAATCAAAATTGTAAGTCACCCAAAAGTCAGTGGAGAGGCACATAGCTACCGGAAGCAAGCTACATACAAGAAAAGTTATAAAAAGTTTACCAAGGAAATACATGTTTGGAAAAAAAGGTGAACTGGTTATGTAGTGAGAGGGATCCTTGAAAAGTAATGCTTCACTATCCCTCCAAAAAAAATTCTAAGAGAAAGACCTAGAGGGAGACACCTACAACACTGATTAGATCCTCCATAAAGGATTACAAGAGGATGTGGACAATAAATGTGAGGGAAAAGAAGGCATAGATAGATAGGGTCTTGCACCAAATGTGGACTTCCTACATCAATGAAATCAAACCACTTTTGAAGCAACTAAATACTGAAATATCTTTTTCCATATCAACACTGTCTGTCTTAGATTGTAAACTGCCCACAAAGGATTTTCAAAGGAAATTGTTTTATGAGCAAAAGCAGAGTAAGTTGACATGGCTATGTCATTTTAAGGTTATATAATTCAAGGTAGGTTGGCACATATCTACTAATCATGCAATCTACAATGTAAAACATCATATATACGTGGGTTAATAGGACTGTATTCTTGTAACGACAAAATAAAATCAGATCCATAGGAAATAAGTTCCAAAGCATTATAAAAATCCAATAAGGGGAGATAATCAGGAGAGATAGTATAATATAGTGGTAGTGGATTCAACGAGTAAATATGACACATACTAGCTCTGTGTCCATAGATAAGTCTTAACTGCTTAGTACTTGGTGCTGCAGTAATTTTCCAAAATGATGGATTCTCCATGATTTGGCAGTCTGCATAAGTGGAGGTAGTTTTTGCACTGGGAATGTTCTGTATCAAAGAAATTATATGCCTCTCCTCTATGAACAAAACAAAACAACAGCAGAATGATAAAC
The DNA here is from genome assembly GCF_028372415.1 of Notamacropus eugenii. NCBI lineage: Eukaryota > Metazoa > Chordata > Mammalia > Diprotodontia > Macropodidae > Notamacropus > Notamacropus eugenii. The sequence continues at coordinate 262,507,202 of NC_092876.1, forward strand.
TACACAATACTGAACATGTATAATATCAAAACATAGTTTCATAATTTCAAAACAGAGTTGCCACAAGGATAATATGATTACTCTTCATTAAAATAAGTTTATTTTTTGCTTAGAAATCATATGACATATAATAAGGAAAACAGATACTGATACATACTTTAGACATCATTCTTTTCCCTTGATAGTCAGTGAGTGATGATCACTATGGTCCTCAATATTAATTCAGCTAATCGTTAAGCAGTATCTCTGAGCTATGAAAACATTAAGGATACAGATTTGCACAATTCAGTCAAATGTAACAATATTACCTCCTTTAATGAGGAATTAAAATCAGTCTTATAAAATCTTCATGTCATAGATGAGTTAACAATTTCATTTTGTTTATATAGCTAAAAATCAAATTATTTTTTGTTATATCGAGCCCTCATTTCTAAAGTTATGGTTAAACGCATTTCTTAGAGAGAATATTGTTCTTCCTTCATACTTGAAGATGACTGACATTATGATGCTGGGACCAAGAAATAATGAGTTCAACTACGCCTGATCAGCCCATTGTGAGCTCAGGAGGCTCTAACACAGGTTGGAGACAAATAGTTCATTTGAACATTTGGGATATAGGTCTACATCAATTTTATCCTCTGCTTCCAGGGTATCAGGGCAATTTTCATTGATAATCTCTTGAAAGACAGTGTCCAGGTCTTCCTTTTGATTATAACTTTCAGGTATTCCATAGTTCTGACATTGTCTCTCCTGGATCTGTTTTCCAGGACAGTTGATTTTCCCATGAGGTATTATACATTTTCTTCTATTTTTTTCATTCTCTTGAATTCATTTGTGTGATTCTTGATATCTCATTTTCTCAATTTTAGGGAGTTGTTTTCCTAAACTAGCTTTTGTACTTTTTTTCTCTATTTAGCTAATTGTACTTTTTAAGGAGTTATCTTCTTCAGTGGATAAATTGTGTAAGGGCAGGAATGTTCTACTCCCAAATCCCAAGCTCCTAATAATGTACACAAGATGTCAATCCCTACCTAGCATGACGTACTAAAAACATTAGTCACTTAGCAAAAGTTTATTTAAGGGCTATTATAGAATACATTTTAATAAGGATAAACATAAGCATATGGTCTTCATCGTATAGCAAATAGAACTTCAAAAAGATAAATGCTCAGTGCAATTAAAATGAGCAAGAAATATATGCAATTTTGTCCATTAGAGAACTGGCATCATGAGTCATATATTTCTTCTTTTATCTTCTCATACTTGCATTCCTTTTCATTTGAAATCCTTTTGACTTTTCCTCTTCCTTTGTGTTATCTCTAAAGAAAATATTCTTTTACTTCCTGTTAAAATTTGAACTCTTCTACATATATATCCTTCAGCTTAAAAAATCCACGTCTAAGAAAAAAGAAGTAAAAGGTTGGACAACATGCAAAATAGGGGTCTTCCTGCTTCAGGGCTCTTGAAATTACCATCATGTTTTCACCATTACATTAAAACTAGCTCCTCCATGTCTGGCTAGCCATGTCAGAGGCAAAATTTCCCATCCAAACTATGGAGTGTAGCAAAGTTGCAGATGTAGTCTTTTTTTCTTCTTCCTTGCTAAGCCATACCGGAGGACATGAACAAATAACTAAACACAGTACTACAATATTTTTCTTTAAGCTGTAAAAAATGGATAGTAGCAGTAGAGAGAATTATTTGGCATGCCGGTGTATTTATTTTGAGGAAAGAATTTTAGTAACAAGTGGTGGCAAGCTCTGCAAGTGATGATTATATGTGTAAACCAAATAAAGTCATACATATGTCTTTTATTTTTATGTACATATCACCTAGAAGCACTATCTGAGAAAATAAGATATAATGATAATCACTTCCAATAAAGGAGAAAGGAAGCTATATCATACTGGTTTTTCCTATCTTAAGAAAGAATAAGTTTAAAACCTGGTAGAACTTTGCTATAGTAATGGGAAATTAATAAGTTGGTTATATAGCAGATTTTATTTAAGTGTATATAGAGCATAATATGGTCCTAAATTTCTCCTTATGTTAGAATTTTTCTCTATCAGTCTTTGTTAATGTTTACATCTAGTAATTTAAAATCCCCTTGCCAGGAAGATTAATACAATTTTAGAGAAGTATAGAAGGTAAGGTTTGAGTTAAGATTTAAAGGATGTGAGATAAGCCAGGAGACAAAGGTAAGAAAGCAAAACATTCCAGGCATGAGTGAGAGCCTGTGCAAAGACAGGGGTGAAGGAGTAATAGTGTAGGAAGACATCTCAGTGATATGAATGAAAAAGGGAGAAACAATGGATAAACAGCAAGATGCTAATTTCTGCAAGCAAGCCCATGTGGATCATATCCAGAAATAATTTTGAGGGTTGGATATTTTGTAACAACTATTTTAATTTTGATTCCACTTTTCATATAAATAGAAGAGGTAGTGTATAGGAGAACTTATCCCATGCATGTGTGGGAAAAAGTTTGGTAGTTCTAATTGTATCCCCTTGGTAAAGCTAATTGATATTAGTAAAATGATGCTACAGTATGAATCCCTGAAGAAAACATCTTGGAATTACCGATCAGAACAGTAACATTAACAAGACATATGCCCTCAGGGGTACCACATAATTTTCAGCAGAGGGAGCTGTAGTTAGGTATTTTCTGGGAGCCTGACTTGTCAGTGAGAATGAGATCCTCAAAACTTATAATAATAAATTAAACTTAAATTCTAAACTAAACTTAGAATATGAAACTTATAATACTAAATTGACATGAAAATAAAAATGAGTCAAAATATTATAAAAAAGGCTCATTTGCTGTATCTGAGTCATTCAGAAGAAGACATAGATAGTTGGAGTCCAATAAATCATCTCCTTATTATATAGGTGTCAAATACAGATTTGGTTCTAAGTATAGGAAGAATTAAAAAAGGCATCCAGGGATAAATATTTCCAAAAACATTACTTCCCAACAGCATCCTCAAATGGCGGCAATACCAAGGTTCCCAGATCAGAATCAGAACATGAAATATCAACATGGATTATGATGTATGGTTAGAGAACATAAGATCATAATTATAGGGACAAAATAACAGCAATAGGAATAAAATAAAAGGATTATGCCAGTTCCACATATCTTGGGCTTTAATTATTATCATTGCTCCTAAAGGATGATTGTAACTGTAGATATTATGTATACATGCATGCGCATGCATATATATGTCTATGTATGTACATATATAAGCTTAAGCTTATTAAAGGTTGTATAGTGAGAGTGAAATTTGTGTATTCTTCAACCTACAACCTGTAAAAGTAAAACCAATGATTTTAGTATCAAAAAGTAGGGGAGAAATGTAATCAAGTGGTGTCGTGATCAAATTAAAGATGTGCTCCCTGGGCCCAATGTATGGAATGTATAGGTGTTGTTAAACTCATAGAATAAAAGCAATATCCTAAATCAGTCTACTTGCATGAAAAGTACAAATAATTTTTCCTCTTTTGACAGCAAGTTTGTGAAAGTGAGCCTGATGTGATAGCAAAAAGACTTGTGGGAAAAAAAAAAAAAAGATGATAAGTCTTAACATCATTATGTTAGGTATGTGACCTCGGACATGCTACTCACTACTTTGATCTTTTTATCCCCATCAAAAAAAAAATGTAGGTAATATCTTATAGAGGTTAGAAAAGAAGCAGTTTGTAAAGAGTAACATGCTATGTGGTAGAAAATATTCTATTTATATACTTCATTTCAGTCATGGTAGGTAGTTTATTCAAAAGCATGAAAGTGAGACATGGAATAAAAAATTTCAGGAGTGGTATAAGAAGTGATTGGGACAAAGGATAGATAGAACTCATTCAGTAAAACTGATAGCTATTTGGATTATTTTATTTAACTATGCAATATGCCTTTTTACTGTACTTGCTTAATTAACATGATTTAGCATAGAATTCACAACATTTTTGACATATGTTCTTTAATTGTGATATATGACACATATCAGGTTGTGTTGTGTGAATTTATTTCCATTGATGAATGTCTGTAATTCTAGAACAAACTCTGTTTTAATGCATATATATATATTAATATATGTATATATTGTGTCTTTCCAATAACTGATCTTGTTTTATTTCAGCTTAAACGTTCTTTGAAAATTTGAAATTTCCCACACCAAGGGCTACTATAATATCTCTAACAGTCATTCAATTACATACTATATGCCGAACAGTTGTTGAACATTTCCTTGAATATATGTGTAAAATCCAAAGAAATAAAAACATATAGATAATAAAATAATATAATGTGTACTCCACAAAATCTAACACTGAACTGACAAGAGACCAAACTAAAGGTGAAGAAATTGGTTTATTGCTTTAATTTGATCAAGGTCAAATGAAGCAAAGCCATCCTAGTTTCACATAAACATATATTTGTGAATGTTATTTATCTCAGATAGTTTGTGTTCTATAATAAGATTTTAATTTGGTTGAAATGTAGACTATAAAAATGTGATAATATTAATTGTCTGGAAATTTAAGTGGAATCCTTACTGTTCTGAGTGAAGATGATATTAGGAAAAGAAAGAGGGAGGGAAGTTGTGGGGACGGGTATGTGTGTGGGGGCAGTGTATATAGGGTATGTGAGTATGAATGGAGTGAGGTGATTGATATTACAAGTTCCTGGAGAAGCCAAGATGACATGGGATGAGGAATAAGAATAGAAGAGTCAGTTTTGGCAAGGGTAATGGCCACTTCCTCACCTGAGATTTATGCAAAGAAAAAAAGATAGAGGAAGATGTGAAGGATGCTGAGGACATGAGAGCTCATGGGAGGTAGCCCCCAATTTCCAGAGATTGATTAAAAAAAGAAGAAGCAAGGGGATCAACTCATTACCACTACTACCAACATTTATGACTATCTTCAACCTCCTCTGTCACAGTAACAACTCAGTATTTAACTCCTCTACCTTCTGTGTAGTGTCTGTCCAATAAGTACTATATTACCAAATTTTATCCTGTTTGTTTCTATTTGCTTCTTTTTACATAAGTCAATTTGAATTCAGATCCTTTTGATTCCAAGGTACTGGCTATTCTCCAAACTTGACATGATCTACAAAATTAATGAACATATTTTCTGTTCCATTAGCTCAGATATTAATAAAAACATTAAACCCTGGGCTTAGAACCCTACTTGTTATATACATCTTTCCCCAGCTGACCCCTTGACCAAATGATTAGTACACTGAGTAAAACCTTTAACCAGTTATGTACCTACATAACAGCTATGTAGTCTAGACTATATTTAGAAGCATATTGATACATTTATTATACAAGATTTTATTATGTAGTAAAAAATCAAAAGCCTTGCTATTCCAGCTTTAATCTCAAAACATCTTTCATTTCACAATCACATCCATGTACACTTCTAATACCATGGAGTTATGCTTGGCAGTAGTTCAGTATACAGTATTTCTGTCACCAACCATCTGTCAGTACAGCTGGCTGAGGGTTACAAGTTCATAACAATGGGGAAAAAGTGAAAACCAATGGGTGGCCATCGGTAACATCCCCCCCTTCAAAAAAATATCTGGACTGGAGTACACTTTTGCTTAGGTTCAAATACTTGTTCCGGAACATTTGATTAATTCCTTTTTTCTCTGTTTTTGATCATTCTGATATATTGTTTTAGCTGATCATCTCAAGGCAACCCAATATTTCTCTGTGCTTTTTTTCTAGATGGAATTTTCATTGCCATGTGCTCTATTATAAATAAATTTATCTTCATCCTTGATCTTTTCTTATTTCACCTCTTCTCATTAATTGAAACCTAACCATCAATGAAAACAATTTCATCCATTTCAGCATGATTCCTTTGAGAGCAATCCTTCTACATCTTTACTCCAATATAAAGCACTAAAGGAAGAATAACCACCTTTCATTCTCCATGTTCTCATTACCAAACTATTTCTCTACTCACATCACTGATTAACCTCTTCCCCTTTGAAGGTTATTTTATTTGTTTACGCAATCCTTTTTCCATCCTGGAAGCAGCCATCTGTTGAACCTCCGGGATGCTTCCCACCTTCCTCAGAAACATTAAAACTTGGCTTTGATATTTCTGTCCCATCTCCTGCTATCATTCTCAATGACTTCCAATTTCATGATGATTTTTCTAAAACCCTGTGTTTATAATTACTATGATCTTTCTTCTTCAATAACTCTACCTTCCATGACATGAACTCAGAACTTTTTAACCTGTAAAAAATCCTCCATTGTCATTAGTCTCCTGTCCTTCCTATCATCTCTCCAATACACACTTCTTCTGAAATTGCACTTCTCCCCTTATTATCATCCTGGTTTCTCAATATCAACCTAATCCTTTAACTTTGTTCTGACTCTTTTTACTTCTCTACTGTAATAAATCATTTCAACAACCCTTGAATCCATTTCACCAGCAAAAGTCTATTGCTCTCATCCTGTTACTCCCAAACAAGACCAGATAAATGTTACAGTACAGCTTCTTTGCTCCAACTCATTGACAACCAATATTTTCTGGAGAAAGTCATCAATCCCTGTTAACTGATTCTATTGCAGATTACTGTTTTCTACCCTCAGCATGGGCCTTTCGGCTACCTGGAATCTTTATGCTTATATCCTATAAATACATTTAGGGGAAAAAAACCCTCTCTGTGTTATGTTACACAGTTTCACCATTTTCCTCAAAATCCTACTTCAGCTTGACTGATCCTAATCAACCTATTTTTTTCTCAAAAATGACTATTTCCTCCTTAAGTGAGTAAAGGACACATACTTTTAACTGTCCTTCTGTACATCTCAAAATCATGATTTTAGGCTCCAATTTTTTCTCTTTCTATTTTATCTAGAATCATAGAATTGAAAAGTTGGAACGAAGTTAAGAAGTTACTTCATGTAAAGAATTCAAAAAGGGAGCTTAACCAATTCAAATTTAGTAAACCATGTGACTCAGCAAACACAAAATCTAAAGACATGTAAGACCATATAATATGTGAAGCATAATATCTAGAATGAGGTAAATGTTAATTGCATCACAGTTCCCCAGGTCTAATTTCCTTATTGTTAGAATGGCACAGCTAAAACTAGTTCAGTGGATATCAAATTATTTGACCACAGAAAACTTTTATAGTCACATATTATTTAGTACCCCAAAGACCTTCCGTTTATTTGGATTATATCTATCAATACCATAATAGAAAATAAAATGGATATGTATTTAAAACATATTTTACCAATTATTAAAATTAAAATAAAAACTAATCCATGATAGCATAAAAAATTCTATTATTTCTAGAAATAAACAATGAGAAGTGTGGCATTTATCTATTCCAACAAAACTCTCTAATGTCTTCCTTAGTAGGTGAAAGTTCTTTTGGTAGAAGTATATGAGGAAAATCTGGTCTCATGCAGATGTGTATTTGGAAAAGGGAGTATTTTAATGGGCAAAGTTTGTCTTAGTATTATTATCAAAATAGTTTTGACCTCAAAGACTAGCTAGTTGAAGGGATCTCAGGAAACCCCAGGGACTGATGAATATACTTTAAAAATCACTGAAATACAGCATATACCAAAGAGGTGAAGACAGTGAGAAGCCTGGTTACTAATGAAGGCATAGATTGACTTAAAAGAATGGAGAATAGCAGGTATAGATATCTGGGAGGAAAGTTATGTAGGAAGGACTTAATAGTTGTCTTTAGGGATTTTTTTAGGTCTATCTTATGGGAAGAGATTACAGTTGATATTCTTGACTCTGAATAGCAAAATGATGGAGCAATATATATTGCCTAAAGAAAGTGACATTTAGGCTTAATATAAGGGGAGGAACCTATGAAATTATTGAACCTCTCCACCATTCTCTGCATTGCTTTCTTTAATTCACTTCTTTCTTTGTTAACTCAACTCAACTCAGTATTTAGGAAGCCTAACTTTATTGTTGAAGTAAAAATGTTATAGCACCTGTTGAAAATTTACAGTACACATAATACATAGTGAGACCCTATGTGTGTCAAGGCCCCCCCATGTTGTGAGGACCTCCATGTAAGTAACATGAGAGTGTCATTTTGTGTCTCAAAGGGGGACATAATAGATTTCTGTAGCCTTTTTTCCTTTATCCCTTCTCCAAGGGAGACTTTAATTCCTGCCAGGAGGAAAAGCAAAAAGTTGGAGCCAGAGACCAACACTACTTTCTTCATAGACAGCAAATCCCAGGATAGAATTACATCTATCTGTTCCTTAAATATAGTTAGTCTAGGGTATACGACATGATCACATTCAAGTTAACTTCTGATGACTGTTTCATTATTGGGGGAAAGAGGATGTTAAGCTCCATATCTGAGGTTTGATCCTTTTCCTATCACATACCAGTTCTGCACTGAACACAGAGATTAATTAAAAAGAATATCCATTTATTTAAAATACTAGTAAGACAGAAATCCAAGAGGATATACAGAGAAGATATACTAGACAATACAGAATGAAGGAGCTCTCCCATTAGGAGTGAGGTAACTCAGCTTAACCAAGAAACAAGCAGATCTTACCCAAAGGAAAGTTCCCTGAAGACAAATGTAAAAAAACTGGAGATAGGGACATAACAGAGACAGTTATCTTCTCTTATGTCTTCCCAGAGTCTTTTTGTTCAGCAATCTAAACTGGGGTTAGCTTTATAAATCTTCTCTTCCAAAGTTGGAAGACAGAAGCACATGAAACAATTGTAGAGTCCAAAGAGACTAAACAACCCAGAAAGTGTTTTCTGAACAACTCAAGAGATTTGAACTTTTTTGTGTGAACCAACTCCACCCTGCCTCACACATGTCAGGGCATTCATTTCCACCAGTGAGGAAAGAGTTTTTGATCTGGTGCTACAAATACGTACAATGCACTCTGGAATTTCACTATGTATTGTTTATGTTGTTATCTAGCTTCAAACACACATATCTGTATAGTATAGTTCCGGACTCTCAATGGACAGCTCTAAATACTTATTTAGGATGGCCAAATCTGACCATCAGTGGCACCACATTTGGATACTTGTGTTAAACTCTAGAAAGAGAGGAGAAGAGAAGGGCATAGAGGAGAAAAAAGAGGGAAAGAGAAGTGTTCAACATTTTAGAGACTGTGAATGTGAGAGAGAAAAATAGGGTTTATACTGTGTTAAAGACAAACAGCAGTTTTTGAATTTTTTTATGAAAAGATATCATATTAGTATTTGAAACCTAAAGAAGTATATTATCTTAGCATGTTTTTTTAATGTTTCTGGATACAATTGGGCATATTTGCTACTCTTTGAGCCAATATGCCCATGTTTATTTTTGGAGACATTAGTGAAGACTTAATAAAATTGAACTTTTTTAAAATTCTGTCACAGTTGATGAAATTTGATCAGTTGAAAGTTGATCAGTCAACTTGATAGAATGAGAATGATTTTGGTACAGAGTATGACAAATATTTCATATTCATGTAATTGAAGTAAAAGGAAGGGTATCACATATAAAACAAAATCTTTATAATAAGGTGACAAGCATTTTTACTGCAATGGAGAATGAACTACTTTTTTTTCTAACTTTAGTTCTACAGACACTTTCCCTATTATTTTAAAATTTCCTCTTTTTTTTCATAAATGCCATTTATTATGTAAGGTCAAGAAGAGGTGATTAAATGAGTTTGGGGCACATTCAAAACAAGGAATCAAAGATGAAATCCTAGAGGAGGGAAGAGGAAAGGAAAGGGTAGGAGGGAAGAGACAGAGACCAGAGACTCTCATCTCCATCTTCTCTAGGTGGAGCTCATCCTGATTTCTGAGGCTTCATCCAGTGAAGGACATGATAAGGTGAAGTTTCATGAGGTACCATTTTGGGAATATATCAAGGGGTAGCCAAAGCTGTATATACATCCAATTGAAGATAGGAGCTAGGATTCTTCTTGGATCAGCAGCATCATTCACTTTTATGGAATTGAAGCATAGAAGTCTGATAAGCTGAAATGCAAGCATTTCAGCTCTTATGAAATATTGTTACAGCTAAAATCTTTGTGCTAAAGAATTCTTTCATCACCTTTCCAACTTCGTTTTTTATTCTTAAAAATATATGATTTATTTATTTTTCAGTTTTCAACATTCAGTTCCACAAGAATTTTAATTCAAAATTTTCTCCCCATCTCTCCCCACCCTGCACCGCAGGACAGCATGAATCCTATCCATCCCTCCTTCAGTCTGTCCTCCCTTCTATTACTCCTCCTTCTTCCATTCCCCCTTCCCCTCTATTTTCCTGTAGGGAAAAATAGATTTCGATATCTCATTGCTTGTACATATTATTTTCCAGTTGCATGCTAAAACAATTTTTAACAACCATTATTAAAGCATTGAGTTCCATATTCTCTCCCTTCCTTCCTCCCCACCCACCCTCATTGAGAGAACAAGCAATTCAATATAGCTCATAGCCATGAAAAACACTTTCAAAGTAGTTACATTGTGAAAGACTAACCACTTTTCCTTCTGTGCTATCCTGCCCTCCATTTATACATTCTCTGCCTTGACCTGTCCTCCACAATAATGTTTGCTTCTGATTATCCCTTTCCTCAATTTGCTGTCATTTCTATTATCTTCCCTGTCCTATACCCTTCCCCCTGTCATCCTGCAGGGTAAAATAGATTTCCACATCCAATTGAGTGTGTGTTACTCTCTCCTTAAACCAAATCCCATAAGACTAAGGCTCATGTATTTCCTTTCATCTCCCCCCTCTTCCCCTCCATTGTAAAAGTGCTTTCTTGCCTCTTTTATGGGGGTGATGTGCTATATTCTGCCTCTCCCATTTTCTTACTCCTAGTACATTCCACTCCACAGTAAGTTTTATTTTTAGGTATTCTCTTTTCATATTTAGCTCACCCTGTGCCATCTGTCTATGTGTATGAATGTGTGTGTGTATATACATATACATATAGATACACACACAGAGACATATACATATATATGTACATACACCCATGCACATGTATATATGCCTACACACATATGATACACATACATACCTATATATACCTACATACATAAATACACACACACACATATATATATATGTATATATATATATATATATATATATATATATATATATATATATATATATATATATATATATATATACCTAAATTTAATACTAATAAAGATTTCATGAGTACAAATAAGAACTTCCCATGTGGGAATGTAAACAGTTCAACTTTAACGAGTCCATTTAGGCATCTCTTTCCTGTTCACCTTTTCATTTTTCTCTTGATTCTTGTATTTGAAAGTCAAATTTTCAATTCAGCCCTGTTTGTTTTTTTTAACAAGAGTGCTTGGAGTCCTCTATTTCATTGAAATTTCATTTTTTCCTCTGAAGTAGTATACTCAGTTTTGCTGGGGAGGTGATTTTTGGATTTAATCCTATCTTCTTTGACCACTGGAATATCATATTCAAAGCCCTGTGATCCCTTAGTGTAGAAGCTTCTAAATCCTGTCTTATCCTGACTGTATTTTCATAATACCTGAATTGTTTCTTTCTGGCTGCTTGTAATATTTTCTCCTTGACCTGGGAACTCTGGAATTTGGCTGCAATATTCCTAGGAGTTTTCCTTTTGGGATCTCTTTCAGGTGGTGATGGAAGAATTCTCTCCATTTCTATTTTACCCTCTGGTTCTAGAATATCGGGGGCATTTTCCATGATAATTTCATAGAAGATGATGTCTAAGCTCTTCTTTTGATCATGGCTTTCAGCTACACCAATAATTTGTAAATTATCTCTTCTGGATCTGTTTTCCAGGTCAGTTGTTTTCCAATGAGATATTTCACATTGTTTTCTGTTTTTTTTCATTATTTTGGCTTTCTTTTATAATTTCTTAATTTTTCATAAAGTCATTAGCTTCTGTCTGTTCTATTCTAATTTTAAAAAAAAACAAAACAAACTATTTTTCACAATGATCTTTTGGACCTCCTTTTCCATCTGGCCAGTTCTGCTCTTTAAAACATTCTTCTTCTCATTGGCTTTTTGGACCTTTTTTAACGTTTAGGCTTATTTATTTCTTTCAAATATTTTATTTTTCTCCCATTACATGTAAAGACAATTTTTAACCTTCCTTTTTAATATTTTCTTTCTCTGGCCTTCACTTTCCCCTTCCCAAAGATAGGAAGAAATTTCATATAGGTTACACACGGTCATTCTTGCAAAACATATTGCCATTAGACTTGTGTAGTGAAAGAAGAGGCAGACCAAAGCTGAAACAAATGAAAAAAAAAAACAGAGAGTAAAAAATATATTACTTGCATTGAATGCAGAATTTTAAAATAAGTAATATACCCCTCATAATATTAAAACATTCACTATTAATTGTTAAGGAGTATTGTTCATAAAAATAATAAACTAATACTCACTTCATGGTTTCTCCAAGTTCATTCATTGCATCATTGTATCAATAATATCAAGTGAAACTAATCTGTTGGGGGTTATTTCATTTGGAACATGATTATCTTTTTTTCAATAATTATTTCATTTGTTTTCAATATAAACACTTCCATATATCTTAAGTGTTTTCTCCTCCTTCCCACTCTTTCCCCCCTCCCTCCACATTTCCTCCCTGAAACTACTTACAATCTTATATAGGTTCTATACATACATTCCTAATAAGTACAATTTCACCATAGTTATGTTGAATAGAAGAATTAAAATGAATGGGAGAAGCCATAAAACAAAACAAAATATAACACAAAAGGAAATGATCTGCTTCGTTCTGTGATCCAATTCCACAGTTCTACCTCTGCATGTGGAAGGCATTTCGCCTCAAAAGTTCATTGGAAATTTATTAGGTACTTTCATTACTATGAAGTACTAAGTCTACCAGGAAATTTCCTCAGATACTCTGGTTGATGCTGTGTACAAAATTCTGCTGGCTCTGCTCCTTTCATTCAGCATCACTTCATATAAGTCTTTCCAGGCCTCTCTGAAGTCTTCCTATTCATCATTTCTTTTACCACAATAGTATTCCATTACATTCATATGCCACAACTTGTTGAACCATTCCCCAGTTGATGGGCATTCCCTTGATTTCCAGTTTTGGTCCACCACGAAGAGAGCTGCTATAAATATTTTTGTACATGTGGGACCCTTTCCCATATTTATGATCTCTTTGGGATACAGTCCTAGAAGCAGTACTGCTGGGTCAATGGGTATGTACATTGTTATAGCCCTTTGGGAATAGTTCCAAATTGCTCTCCAGAATGGTTGAATCAGCTCACAGCTCCACCAGCAATGCATTAGTTCCAACTCATCCACATCTTCTCCAAAATTTATCATCTTCCTGTTTTGTCATGTTAGCCAATCTGATAGGTGTGATGTGGTACCTCAGAGTTGATTTGCATCTGTCTAATCAATAGTGATTTAGAGCATTTTTTCATATGACTAGAGATACCTTTAATGTCTTCCTCTGAAAACTGCTTGTTCATGTCCTTTGACCATTTATCAATTAGGGAATGACTTGTATTCTTGTACAGTGATTCAGTTCTCTATATATTTTAGAAATGAGGCCTTTATCACAAGGCCTCAAGCTAGTTTACAAAATTTCTTTCCCAGTGTTCTGCTTCCCTCCTAATTGTGGTTGCATTGGGTTTGTCTGTGCAAAAAGTTTTCAATTTAATTTAATCAAAATTATCCATTTGGCACTTCATATTTTTTATCCCTTATTTAGACAAAAATTTCTCCATTCTCCATAAATCTGACAAATACACTTTTTTCCCACTAATTTATTTATAGAATCAATCTTTATACCTAGAGCATAAACCCATTTGGACTTTATTCTTGTGTACCATGTCAGGCAGTGGTCTAAGCCCAGTTTATGCCACACCATTATCCAGGTTTCCCAGCAATTTTTTTCGAACAGTGAATTCTTATCCCAGAAGCCGGCATCCTTGGGTTTATCAAACGGTAGATTGCTATATTCATTGACTACTGGGTCTTGAGTACCTAACCTATTCCACTGGTCTAGCACTCTGTTTCTCAGCCAGTATCAAGTGGTTTTGATAATTGCTGCTTTATAAAACAAATTGAGATGTGGTAAGGCTAGGCCACCTTCCATTGTGTTTATTTTCATTAGTTCCCTTGATATCCTGGACCTTTTGTTCTTCCAGATGAATTTTGACATTATTTTTTCTAGTTCTAGAAAATAATTATCTGGTTGTTTGATTGGTATGCCATTGAATAAGTAAATTAATTTAAGTAAAATTGTCATTTTTGTTATATTGGCTCAGCTTACCCAAGAGCAACCTATGTTTTTCCACTTACTTAGATCTGACTTAATTTGTGTGAAAAGTGTTTTGTAATTGTGTTCATATGATGGAATATGATTATCTTGATCATTTTATGTGACTTGATACCACAGCACGTTACACAATGGTATCCAGCCTCCAAAAGACCATCTGAAATATCTAAGTCCTTATCTCCTGTTTTTATAAAAAAGACTTTTTTTTTCTTTGTTTGGTTCATAAGGTGAAGTGAGTTACTTTTGAAACCTACAGATTCAGTAGACTATAGAAGAGAAATCTGGGGCATGATAGTAGGTAGAGGTGACTAGAATAAGAAGGAGAGTTTCTAGTGTTGGTTTGTCATCTTGGTCCTTGGTCCAGTCTGCAGGACAATGGGTACAGTTGGTTAAAGTAATGGCTACTTTCTCAGCTTCAGCAGAACTTGTGTCTCTTTACAAGTTCTGAAGGAAAGTTCCTATAGGAGTCAGATAGTAGCAACTTTCATATTCATAAGTGTACATCTTATCACAATGCCATTTTGGGGACCAGTACCAAAGGGCAGTTACACATAGAGATTCATGCTCTCTTTGTTTTCCTTGTTGAACCAGAGAGGAAAACATTACATCTGGGTTCTAAAGTCAGGGAGCTGTTTAATAGCTTCCCAAGGTCCTCATTTAACCAAATAAACAGTTCCAATCAGTAAGCCCCAAAGTGATCAATAGACATGGCTTCCTTTCCCTGACCATAATTCAACAGTCAGGTACAGCTGTCTGATCATCTATGAGAGAGGGAAGCATGACAACTTGGTTCTCAAAGATGGGGGCTTGTTAGCAGTTTCTCAGAGTCCTCTTCTGGTGCTCAACTCTTATTACCAAAACTAAGCCTTGGTTAGTCAGTTTTTAAAGGTGTTATTTTCTTCAGCATTTTTGGATTCTCCTTTGGCAAACTGTTGACATGCTTTTCATGACTTTCTTGAATCACTGTCATTTCTCTTCTCAATTTTTCCTTCAACTCTCGTACTTGATATTCAAAATCCTTTTTGAGCTCTTCCATGACCTGAAACCATTGCATATTTTTGGAAGCCTTGACCTTGCTGTCTTCCTATGATTGTGTGCCTTGCTCTTTCTCACCCAAAAGGATGGAAGAAAATATCTTTTCAGCAAGAAAGTAATCTACAGTCTTATTTTTCCCACCGTTTTTGGCATTTTCCTTTCTCAAGTGGAGGGTAAACTACCCTAGGCTTTAGAGGATTTGTGCAGTTGTTCTCTGAGACATCTCTAAGGATCTGTAAGTTCTCAGTTGCTCCAAAGTGGCACAATCAAGGCAGAGGAGTTTACTCTTCTCCTGGCCTGTGCTGTGGTCTGTGAGCAACCAAAAGCACTTTTTTCTGCCCTGCACCTGGGAGTAGGATTCCCTCGCCACCGCCAACACCTGCTCTACCAGCCAATGCCCCTCCTTACACCAGGACTGCCACTCAAGACTGAGACCCAGATCAGCCCCTCATTTCCCCTAGGGTCTTTAAGCTGAGGGCTCCAAAAGTGGCCACTGCTGTGACAGTGGCTGCTGCCACCTGGAGCTGGACCACACTCACCATTCACTCAAGTGAAAGAGCTTTCTTGCTGACCTTTGAAGCTGTCTTTGGTGTTTGTAGGTTGAGAAATCTGGAAATTTCAGCAGCTACTCATCATTCTGCACCCTGAAGTCTGCTCCAGCCCTGTCTGGGCTGGGCACCTGGGCTGGGGGGCCCAGGCTGGGCTGTGCTCTGCTCTCAGAGTGGGACAAAATTGAATAACTGCACAACAACCATCCATAGTATGAGAAAGTGATATAGATCCATAAGTAAGGCCTGTAAGTAAAAGTAAGGTGCTTTTTTGTGAATTTAAGGCAATCTATATCCCTCAAATTGAGAAACATTATCAGTATGAATGTTTGGAAAATGAGTCTTTGCAAAAAGACAAATTTAAAGAAATGTTGGGAGAAAATATTATCCAAAAATGCTGAGAGCTGTTACAATACTAATATAAAATGATTATAACAGTAACAAAAATAGTTATAAAAATAGCAACAACAAAACTAAATAATTTGAAAGTTTATAGCACATTGCATTGGAAAATATCCAAATAATTAATTGGATCTGTGAAAATTATGTGCATAATAAAGTTAGTATTTTTTCCTGCTTTAATATCTTAGGTTAGATGAATTCAAAGGTCCATTCCAAGGCTAAATGACAATGATTCTATTAAAATTCTGGTTTATAAAGCATTCAATTAAGGTTCATTATATTGGCTGTGGCATCTCCTTATGTAGGTAGAGATGAAGAATTTTACACCTTGATATACAAGATGATAACTCTTTACAAGAGCAAAAAGAGAATTGCCAGCCTTCTTAAACTGAATATGTACAGGTTTTTTTTTTTTGGAAAGGCCATTGATGTTATATAGAAAGACTGATTATACACACTTGTTACCCAGTGACAAACATATTAAAGCTTCTTGTCCTTCCTGCAAACATTACCTGTTTTGTTTTTTTTTTTAAACCAATCCTTGCCTCTTAGTGGGGAGGTATATGTCTGCATAATCAATGTTATCTGAAAGATGCGAATAAGTCATAATTTCAAAGGCATGTGAAAAAAAAGCACCCTGAAGCTGTTGTGAGCTCAGAGATAACTGCAAGATATACAGTTTTTCAGGAGAAATAAACAGATACTTGAAAAGGCTTTACAGCAGTCAGAAGAGGAGTACTATAGAGTTGCCTTAAAGGAAGTATCTTTCTTCGTGAAATATTAAACTTTCTGGAACTTTAGTACTAGGGCTAAAATATCATTAAGTGATATGACTGAAACTATGCTTTTAAATATTGTCATCTAGATATTTTGTTTAATGGAAATCAAAAGAGCTATAATGAATATACGCTATAAAACATAATTATATAGCATGATATAATATGATATATGATATTGCAGGAAAAGATACATAAAAAAGTACTTTGGAGTTCACTGAAAACCAAAGCAAAAATACAGTTAAATAATCAAACAAATACCTTTTTGACTGAAAGCATGCCATTTTATTATTGTAAACAGCAAATCTGATGAGTTGGACATAAAACTTGCTTCTGTTCAACAACCAGACAAAAGCATTATATGTCTATATCTGTCTATCTATCTATTATCTATCTATCTATCTATCTATCTATCTATCTATCTATCTATCTATCTATAGAGAGAAAGAGAGTCAGAGAGAAAGGGAGGAAAAGAGAGATAGAGAAACTATGACATGTTGTTATATGTATTCAGTAAACACAAAAACTGCTGACTTCTCTATTCAGATTACAACATATTCTCATTCACAAAAGGCAAAAGAAGAGGAAATGTCTTTTTAATCTTTGTATTTCTTTTCTTCTAAGAAATGGTGGATTTTTGTCTGACATCATGGAAAAGAATTACCAGCTTTTCCTTGAATTCTGTTACAAAGTAGAAATGTAAATTGCATGTATATGGTGGGTTGTTGAACTATTTAATATGCCTATGGCACAGATGGATTGATTCATTTTCCTGCAGGTAAATGGATGGAAATTGGTGAGGGAGATATTATGATTTGAGATCTGAAATACATTAAAATTACTGGTGAAGACTTACATCAGTCAGTGAATCTGAATCTGAGAGGAAGAGGCATTAGAGAGCATGAAATGAAGGACAAATATCTGTTGGAAAACTTAAGCAGTTGAATCAATTATCCAGAAACTTAGGGCATTAAAAGTATTCAGAATCTGTGATTATGGGAATTCAAGATGGAAGCCTAATTCTTGCTCTCCCTGTGGAGTATATTTGGGGTTTACCAAAACTATCTATCATACGATAAAGTCATGAAGCTGATGTAAGACTAAATGAACACAGGGAAGACACAATTGACAGGTACTTACTATTTCAATAACTTGGCCAGAATTTTCTGACACTTCCTCCTTCTGCCTGTTCCCTTTCTCTTCAATTTCTTTGGAGCAGCAAAGTAATGAATCAAGGTAAACATAAGAGTCTCAGTAGTCCCTGTGTAAACTGTGTAAAGGTTAAATGATCCAAAGAAATGAAACACTGGGAGAGTAGTGAAGAAAACAAATATAGAAATGCACCACATGTAATAAACATCTAAAAAATGCAAACATACAGAATGCAAAACAATATAACTGACACTGAATTCTTAAATTCATAAAGTCAATAAGCTTTTCTGAAGTGCCTGGTGTTTATCAATCATCAGGCTAAGTACTATTAAAAATGAAATTAAAGAAATATTACGATAGATTATAGTAGCCATGTTCAAATGTAAAGAATTTCTTGGATTAGACTTTATCTTGTTGAAACTTTGTTGAAAATCTTCAATTGAGAAATAGCATTACCCTGTAGTTCCTCTGCCTCCCTCAGACGAGATCTTTGATAGATATCAATGACCTTCAGTAATTTATATTTATAGATTTTTATTGAAAATTACCATGAAAATTACATGAATTTAAAATATAATTGAGAACTAAAGAAAAAAATGCAGTTCAAAAAGGATGATATTCCATGGAGAGATTGTGATTGGCTGTTTATATATGTGCAAACTTCTATCATTTGCCCATTGTCAATTCTAATCGCAAGACATTGACATTAAATTTAAAATAATTATTCCCACATAAGCTTTTTTCTTCTCATGATCCTTTTTTAAACCTTATTTTCTGTGTATTTAACATTCATCTGTTGCTTTTATGGTCATATTTAATCACAGAACTACTATTTGTCTTTGTGGCTTTTTTGGATCTGTTTCTTCACTTTGAATCACAGATAAAATATCCCTCCTTCTAAAGAAGATATTTTTTAAAAACCTGATGGAATATACACAGACTAACTGATACTATCCCTTCAAAGCAGGTATGATACAAATAATATATCTCAGAGGAAAGAGAAGTGTTTCTTCTATTTTCATCCAAGGATCTCAGGTGTACACCAACTATGAAAAGCATATTAGATTAGGTCTGTCAAAAGAAAAGATCCCCAGACTAGTTCCTGTAAAATATTACGTGACACTTGTGATAGTTTCTCAATAAAATAGAATTTTTTTAATTAGAAGGATATTGCTTCCTTCTTTAAGGCAATTATTTTATATCATAGGTAGTTGCCCTCAGATGGCAAAGTTGCTAGTTGTTTTTTGTTGTTGTTGTTGTTTTTGTAAGGGGGGAGGTGCAAACAAAGAGAGAAAAATTTTGCAGAAATAAATGCCCATTTGAAATTTGGAAATAAAGTCAAATATAGTCTTTTGCTCCATAAAGCCCTGTAAACATATGGCTATTAAATATCAATCAATAAAATATTTGAGTTCCTAATATATGCCAAGTACTTGTGGTAGAAAGACACAAATGAATTAGCCCAGCCCTTGAGGAACTATATAGAGCATACAACATCTTCCTGAGACTATATACAAGGTAAAGTAACTTGGGGATTTGGGCCTTAGAAGGTGGGGAAATAATTCAGTTGGAAGGTAGCGCTTGAACTAACCTTAAAAGTAAAATATGGATTATAAGAGGTGTATATCAGGAGGAGTCTACAAAGGCATGAAGACTGGAAAACTAGTGTCTTGAATGAAAATTAGCACAACCACAAGTTAGGTAGGACCAAAGCATGTGTAAATGACCATTATAACACTAGAAATAAATTTATATCCAGCTTCTGAAGGGCTTAAAGTTTAAGAAGCATTTTTGCTTGATTCTAGAAATAATATGGAATCATCAGAGTATACTAACTGTGGAGGTGATATAGTAAGATCTCTGAGAGACCACTTTGGTAGCCCTGCGTAGGATGGATGAGAGAAAGTTGAGAAAGTGAGATAAATTAGGAAGTTGTAATGGTCCAAGTAAGAGGTGACAAGAGTTTGAACTAGGGTAGGAAATTGAATTATGAGAATGTTTTGCTAAATAAAATGGACTATATGTAAGAAGATACAAAACAAAGATAATACTTGAGTACCCTAGAGTCCTTTCTGTCACTAAATATTGCTGTTGTATGATACTGAATTTTAATTTTCATACTTAACTAGTTTTATATAATTTCCCTGTGATATCAAGGGAATATTGTTCCTTTTCCCCACTTCTGATTATAAATGTTTAATCTAACTCTAATTTATTCATCTCTTACACATGTTTAAAGCCTGAGAATATTTTTAGTGAGATAATACTGAGAGAAAACCCTTTCTGTTAAAGAAATGTGTATGTGTATATAATGATACCATTATGCATCTTACTCCCTACACATATGTTCAAAATTAAACATCTTCCTTTAGTGTATCATATCAATCCAAAGACATAATCTCTTTCCTCCCCCAAAACTGAAATGCCTTTTGATTTTTTCCTTCTTTAGAATAATTCTTGAAACTACCTTGAATTGATTTCTTGCCCCTTTTCACCCTTCATATCCAATCCCTTACAAATAAGAGGATCATGGATTTAGAAAAGGAAGTGACCTTAGAAACCATGTATTCTAATATCTCATTTTATGGAAACAGACTCTGATATGGTAAAAGACATGTCCAAATTCGAACACTTTTCCTCTGATTTCTAACCTATTGATTTCCCCACTGTATCATGCTTTCTCTATTTTTCCTTTCTAATGTCTTTTACAAAAATGGAATAATGTAAACTAATTTTATTTTGTAATCACAGAATTTAAATCTAATTCCTACTTCTGTCATTTCAAGTACATCCTTGAGCAAACCATTTAATCTCTCTTGATCCCAGTTTCCTTAATTTTAAAGTGAAATAGTTAGACTAGGTGATCTCTCTGGTTCCTTTCACCTCAAGTTCTTATGTCTAAAATGTTCTGACCCTTCCTGTTTCTACTTTTTCCACCATTACTTGGAATCTTATCACCCATTCCTGAATTAATACAACAGTTTTTTAACTTTTACCCTTACATATAATTAATCTCCCTAAAATACCACTTGCTTAATGTTAACACTTTATCACTGCCTTAAACATTGTCCTCTCAGTCCCTGTTCTAGATATCCTCTCAATAATTCTACTCTTCTAGAGGCTGATAATTGGCATAGTGGATAGAACATTTATCCTGGAGTCAGAAAGACAAGGTCAAATCTGGCTTCAAATATTTATTATGTAACCCTGAGAAAGTCACTTAACTTCTATTTTCCTCGATTAGGTTAAAGGGTTAATTATGAGAATCAAATGAGATCGTATTTGCAAAATGCTTAACATGGTGGCTAACACATAGCAGGCACAATAAAGATGCATATTCCCCTCCTGTCATCTTTACCTCTTGAAGAGTATAAGCTCATTCATACTCTAAAACCAACTTAATATGTACAAAACATAATTCTTCCTCTTTCCCAACAAGCCAAATCTTGGTATTTCTATTAAGGTATCTCATTCTAGGAATATATGTATACAATTTTGTCTCCATCTTTGACTATTTGCTCTTTTACACTCTCTATATTCAATAAGTTCTATGTCTTAGAAACTCTAACTGTAGAAATCCTTTACAATCATCCCGTTCACTTCTCTCACCCAGCTACCATCCAACCTAATGTCTCATGACCTCTTCCCTGGAATGGTGAAACCAGACTTTCAGGTTAAAAAACTTTGCATTTTTCATTAAGGGGAAATACCTAAAATATAACAGTGTGATTTTCATGGTTCTAGAACCTCTCTATTAGTTATGGGATCAAAAAAACTAATCTATTTGACATTTAAACCTTTATAAATCTATCTCCAATCTATTTCTCCAACCTAATTATATAATATTCCTCTTCATTCATCCTTTTGTCCATTCAAATTGGCTCCCTTAATGTTACTTACTTAACATTATACCTCCTATTCCTATGCCTTTGTATATCTGGAAAATGTTCCTTCATTATCTCTACCAAAAGCTCCATTTTTAATCAAAATAATTCAAGTTTTTTGAATACCAACATGAAAGTTTTTCTAATTTTCTCAGTAATATGCATCATAACCCCATTATCTTATATACACATATATGTGTGTGTATGTACATATATATTGAGTACATATATTTACATATGTGTATAGATAGATAAATAGATGATAGATAGATAGATAGATAGATAGATAGATAGATAGATAGATAGATAGATAGATAGATAAATACATGAATTTAACTATTTTGTTTGTATTTATGTCATTGCTCTTTGGCCATGCCCATAGAGGGTAGTGATGAGAGAGATGTGGGGTGAGTTGACTGGTCAAGATGAGCTGTTTAAGCAGATTCCCAAGTCTCAAGGTCTTCACTGACTTTACTTTTGAAGGGGCTGGTGAGAATGATAAAGCCAATAGAGGGAGGACACAAAGAGACTGTTGCAGATACTTTGCTGGACCTGAAAATGGATTAGAGCAGACCATCCTACAAGAGGATTTGCTGAGAACTGAGCCTGAAAAGTTGTATTTGAACTATGTACAGCTGATTCAGAATGAATGGAGCTGAAATAAGGAAATTCATTCTCTTGTTTACCACTCCTCTTTCTCAACTCCAGGAAAAAGAAAGTGGTCTTAATGTCAATGAATTCCTTAGCATTTTGTTCTCATTGTTGTTCCTTTTATGGATGCTTGAAAAGGGCAGCTGCAGTTTGGGGACCATTATTGTTTCATTTTTTTCCCTGAAAGGTCAGTTTCCATATACAGCCTTTAAAATATTGTAATATTTGGTGGTCAACAAAGCTAGGAACTATTTTGTTGCATTTTACATAATTTTCATATACAGACAATTAAAATGACAATGAGGCTTTGGATTTTAGGAATGAGAGATGTATTTCTTTATTTAAGCTAAACTATATAGGCTGAATTGAGAGGAACAAAGTGAAGGAGAAGGCATTTAAAAAAAATTAATAAACTGCAAAATGATATACCTGGAACCAAATATAGAAAGATAAAGACCTTTTATTCATGTTTATTTAACTTTAAGAAAATAAAATTTTAGGGGGTAGGAGCCAAGATGGTGGAGTAGAAAAATGCACATACGCTTAGCTCTTACCCCACAGCCCATAAAATACCTATAAAGAAGAGCTCTCAACAAATTCTAGAGCAGCAGAAGCCACAGAACAACAGAGTGGAGGAGATTTCTGTCCCAGAGAGACCTGAAAGACCAATGGGAAAGGTCTGATGCACCAGACTCAGAGCACAGCCCAGCCCTGCCTTGGCAATGTGGCACCTAGAGAAGCAGATCCATGCAGGCTTCATGGACAGAATCTACAGCCACAGTGCAGATCCCTCAATCCACAGGCACCAAAGGTCAGTGAGAGGGTCTTTTTGGCTGACCAAGAGGGGAGTGGGGTGTCCCCATAACTCAGGCCTCCTCAGGTGGCAGCAGTAGAGGCAGCAGCAGATGGGACTTCCAAAGCAGGCAGTAGCCTGCATCCATCCTTGAAGGTTTCCTTGTGAACCCCCTGAGGGAATAGAACCCTGTGTGGTGGCCCTGCCCCTACCTGAGAAGCTGATATTAATCTCACAATGAATAGCAGCCCTGCCCCCACTGAAAGCCCCTGAGGCTTGGGAGCAGCTCCTTTGAATCTCAGCCCCCAAGTGCTGGCTTGGCAGGACTGGAAACGAGGTGCCTGTGGAGAGGAAACTCAAAAGTCAAGTAACTGGCTAGGAAAATGCTCAAAAAAGGGAAAAGAAATAAGACCATAAAAGGTTACTTTCTTGGGGAACAGGTGTCTCCCCCATCCTTTCAGATGAGGAAGAACAAGGCATACTGTCAGAGGAAGTCAAGGCCTCTGCCTCCAAAGGGAACTTAAAATGGACTCAGCAATAGACGAACTTAAAAAACAAGTTAGCAACTTACTAAAGGAGAACCAAAAAAATGCTGAGGAAAATAACAGCTTTAAAAAGAGGCTAACTCAATTGGAAAAAGAGGTCCAAAAAGCCAACCAGGGTAAGGAGGTTTTAAAAAGCAGAATTAGCCAAATGGAGGAGAAGGTTCAAAAGCTCACTGAATAAAATAATTCATTGAAAGAGAGAATTGAGTTCAAGGAAATGAATGACTTTGAATTAAACCAAGCAGTTAGTAAACAAAACCAAAAATTTGAAAAAAAAAAAATAGAAGATAATGTCAAACAACTCATTGGAAAAATAACTGACCTGGAAAATAGATCCAGGAGAAATAATTGAAAAATTATAGGACTACCTGAAAGCCATGATCAAAAAAAGAACCTAGACATTATATCACATGAAATTATCAAGGAAAACTGCCCTATTCTTCTGGAATCAGAGGGCAAAATAAATATTGAAAGAATTCACTGATCACCTGCTGAAAAAGACCCAAACAGAGAAACTCCTAAGAACGTTGTGGTCAAATTTCAGAGTTCCCAGATCAAGAAGAAAATACTGCAAGCAGCTAGAAAAAGACAATTTGAGTACTGTGGAAATATAATCAGGATAACACAGGATCTGGTAGTTTCAACATTAAGGGATGGAAGGGCTTGGAATGAGATATTTCAGAAATCAAAGGAACTGGGGTTGAAACCAAAAAGCACCTACCCAGCAAATCTGAGTATAAACTTCAGGGGAAAAAATGATCATTCAATGATATATACGACTTTCAGTCATTCATGTTGAGGAAAAGACCAGATCTGTATAGAAAAATTTGACTTCCCAAGACAAGAATCGAAAGAATCATGAAAAGGTAAATAGGAAAGAAAAATCATAAAAGACTCTCTAAAGCTGAACTGTTTACATTACTACATGGAAAGAAAATATTTTTAACTCTTGAATCTTTTCTCAGTATTTGGGTAGATGGAGAGATTGTACACACACACACACACACACACACACACACACATACACATAGATAGGTAGAGAGTACGGGGTGTGTTATAGCAAAAGAGATGATACCCACACACAAAAATAAAATAAGATAAAAAATTAAGGGATGAAGGAGGAAAATTCTGGATAGAAAGGGAGAAATGGAATGGGGCAGGCTTTAACTCATAAAAGAGATAAGGAAAATCTTAATCAAGGAGGAGATAAGGGAGAAGGGGATGGGGGGGATAAAGCTACTCTCTCCACATGTGGCTGAAGGAGGGAATAACATGCTCACTAAATTTGATATGAAAATTTATATCACACCACAGGAAAGTACGAGAAGAGGTGACAAGTGGAGTGAGGGGATTGTTAGAAAGGAGGGCAAATAGGAGAAGGGAGTCACTAGAAATAAACACTTTCAAGAAGGGACAAGGTCAATTGTAAGGGAAAAAAATAAGGGGGAATAGAGTGGGACAGAGGGCAATATTATTAGTACTACACAACATGATTATTATGGAAGTCTTTTGCAAAACAACACATATTTAGTATGTATTGAATTGCTTCCCTTCTCAGTGGGGCTGGGGAGGGAGGGGGGGGAGGGAGAGAAGTTGGAATTCAAGTATTAGAAATGAACGTTGAGAATTTTTATTGCATATAATCGGGAAATAAGAACTACAGGGAAAGGGGTACAGAAATTTTTCTTGCCCTACAAGAAAAGAGAGAATATGGGGATAACGGAAGGGTGGGGTGTGATAAAAGGGAGGGTACATTTAGGGAAGGAGTAATCAGAATGCAAGGTATTAGGAAGCAGGGGAAGGCAAGTGATGGTGAGAAAAATTGGACATATTACAAAGTGAGGTAAAAGCAATTAGTATTAAAACAACTGACTGAATTAATTAATGAGAATAAATCAATGACATCTTTAGTTTAGGGAACAGAATTTCAGCCTAAATTTCCTAGAGGAAAGTAGCCTCAGGTAAATTTGGCATTGATGGAAAAGTTAAGGTTTTAATGGTAAATTTGATTTTATGATTGCTATTTAATCAGGAACTGGAACATGTATAGAAAGGCATGTAAGCCACTTAAGACTTGCCTCAAAAGATGTTCCTTAGCCAAAGTGAAATTATAATCATATTTGAAACCTGGTTATTGGAACTTGCCATTTTTTAGATGCTATGGGACTATTAAGTGACTGTTCTGAGTCTAACTCCAGGTATGGGTAGCAAGAAAAGCGATCTGAGCCTTCAACCCATGATGTCAGTAAGATGGTGAGATGCTGGCATGAACTGAAAAAGGTGATCTCATGGGAAGGGTGGGAGAGCAGCTGTTCACCCTGGGCTGAGATAGGATTCTCCTGACTCAGTTTCTCCACTGATATCTGACAGACCTTAAGCCTCACTGAGTGCTAGTGGATAATCTAATCTTGCCTGGAACTGACATGAAGTCAAGGAGATATTGTGTCCCTACAATGTCCCTACTCTTGGTGGCAATTTCCTATAGTCAAAACGTTTGCAAACTTAATACCAGATCTATTAAATTATAGATTATTGGTAGGGGAACGTCTGAGGTTAAGTCTAAAATTAAGCTATTAGGCATGGGACTTTAGACCAACAACAATAACTTAGGGTCCTTTAATTCTTAGCAATACTGTGGAGACAATTAGGTCAAGAGCTTGTGAAGTTAGCAACTTAAATATTATTTGTGTCTTGGTTAATGTTCAAAAAAAATTCTTTTGTGGTCCATATTGTAAATGTTTTAAAAACACGTATCACCTGACCAAAAGTTTGAATTATTTTATCTATTATAAACTGTGTTAAAAAATTAAAAATAAAAATTAAAACTTGGACTCAGTCAGAAGGCTGCACCCAAATACCTAGAAAACCACATGTGACCTCAGGATGAAGGTTCCGTATCTCTGGTAACACTTAACACCTATCCAGCTCATATTAGGTGTTGAATAAATGCTTTTTGATTGATTTTGTGATTGTATGACAGCTCTCTGTATATTTGATGTGCCCCTACAATACCCAGTAAAATGTAATCAGGGACACTGTCCCACTTTGAAGTTCTATGTTTATATCTTGAGAGATTAGCACTGTCTTATATGTTGTAAGCCCTTTCTATAATATTTGTTAAGTCAAATTGAAATAAGCACAGGTAATTCAAATACTACTTTGGCTATTGACAAGTCAAATCTTGATATAAAATATGAAGTCTCTCAAAAGTGCTGCATTAGTTCAGCTTTTAATAAATCTCTACCACTGGAAATTCAAAAAATAAAAAAAAATTAAAAATTAACAAAGAGGAATAGAAAAAAAGAAAATAAAATTTTAGAAAAAATATTTTCTAGGGAATTTTGGGATTCTTCTTCTAATGTAACAGCTTAAAGATTAAAAATAACCTCTGGAAGGGAAGATAGAAGTGGAAATTCCATAACATAGCTTCAAATGTACAGTTATGGTTGATCGAACAGTGTGAACAAAGCAAACCGACAATGCTACCAGTACATAAACTCATTCATAGGCTTCTCTTTGTGATTCAGCTTGTGTGTTTATGGATATATGTGTGTGTATAAACATATATGTATGTATGTATATATATATCTTAATGGAATGTAATTTCATTGAACGCAGAGATGGTTTCATCTTTGTCTTTGTATCTCTAAGGCCAAGTGAAGTGTCTTCCAAATAAGAGATTCCGAAAAGATTCTTATTCATTGATTGCCCTTGGCAGGTATAGATATATGTTATGTCGCTAGTGCCCTCAGTCTCCTTTATTGCCCTGCTTCTATGCCAAAATTGTGGTCTCCATTGCTGATCACTCACAGTTCTAGTCTCCTAACAGAGCTGCTTCATCTTTTTTACCAAAAACTTTCTGGGTGATGGAAGGAAAGTTTAGGAATACTCATAGGTAAGTAGAGAGATATTGTGAGGGATTGCCATATTCTCTCTACCATCACTCTTCATTCAGCCAGATAATCCTTATTATCTTTATCAGGGACAAAATGATGCTGGCACCGTAGATTGAATTGAACATAACATATTTATTGAACTGATAAAATGGAATTGTCTTTTAAAAAATTTTCTTTCAGTTGATTAATATAAGACCTCATAGACAAAACCTATTTGACAGATGAAAAAAGTAGCAAGAACAACACAGGCTGACTTATCTGAAATAAAACTTCATATATGTGTATATGTATATATGTACACATATACATATATTCTCTTGTTATTTTATGTTTACATATATTTTGACATCTTATTTTCAACCAAAGTAAAACACACACACACACACACACATACACACACACACAATCATCTCACTGACAAAATGAGTGGTGCAATTTAGCCTTGAAACATTAACATAAAAACTTAATTTAACATTTGACTGTAATAAAATGATTCACAATGCTGGAAAGCTATGGGATTATTAATTATATTCTAAAAATGATTGTCTACTGTCTTTTGAAAATATTAAGATTTTAGTTTTCTTTTGAAGTAAAAAGCAGAGATTGTTCTCACTCGTTTGTATTGTCTTTTCTTCACCTTTTGCAACTGGACACAAATTTGAATCATTTTCAAAGTTTACAATATTTCTATTATGTATCGCATTCTCATTTTATTTTGTCATTGGGCACCAACTCACTCTGAGCTAATTCAAATGCATTTTATTCTGTTGCAACTGAGTTGGAAGGAAAATCGCTAGTTTTCTTTCTTTCATGGAAATGAAATAGAGTGTTTTTTATATAAACTACTCACAATGTTACTCACTGTTATACACCTGCATATTCCAACAGGAAAATAAATCACTAATCAAGGATATCAGAAAATAAAATAATGAAAAGATCTATTTAATTAATTAGGAAAATATTTACTAATAGTTTATCTTAAAATGTAACATTTACAAAGGCATTTTGAGAAAAGACAGCGAATGTAAAATTTATCACCTATATTTATGTTGTTCATGATAAAAAAGTGATATACTGAGTGAACAAGGAAGCATCTCTCTAGGAGTCAATTCAATTTTACATTTACCTATTGAGTACTAGGCATATCAATATCTGTCATAAATATTTTAAAGAAAAGTGAACTACTTTACAGGCTGGTGGCTCTTGCATATGTCTTTTCTAAACCACTCCAGGGGATAGTCTTTTCTTTTTCCATTCCTCATAGGCTAAGGCAAAGGTTACCCTCAGGGAACGTATGGTTCTTTAGAAATGATTATGTGTCTCAAGTTAAAAGTCATGAGCACACAGAAGAGTTTGAATATCCATCTGAAAACACTTGACTTTCTCTGACACTGTCTCTGTAACCTCAAAAATCCTCCATGAAAGTCTTAAAAAATTTTAACTGCTATGTAAATTTAAACTTTGATTTAAAATTTTAAAAATCTACACAATTAAACAGCTCTTTGCCTGGTTTTAACTTAATATTAACACCAAATGAATTAATATCATTCATAGAAGACAACCTAGAATGTGTCTGAAAAAAATAGATAAGAAACAAGTGTGATTAGTCACAATCAATTTACTTCTCTTTCTCTTCTTCCAGCAGATCTTTCCATCATCACCTGAAGTAGAAAATAGATGAGGTCCAATACCTCCTGGAACTGGTCAATTTTTACAGCATTTCCTATATCACTCCCACTAACCACGACAAATTATTTTAAGTCTGGAATGGAAATAGGAAAATCACACTGCTGTACTTTAAGCATTTCTGATTGATGAAAAATGTAAATTTAAAAGATCCTAGATCTAAGGCAGAGTTTCTTAACCTGAATGTCTGGTTCATAATTTTTTATTAATTATTTTTGTATTTGTACTTGAATATAATCTATATTTTTAATTATTAGGATGTTCTAATATTTTTAGATATTTAACAACTGGATATCAGGGGAAAATGTACACAACACAATATTAAGTTTAATGTGAATTATTAACATTTTCTCTATCATTTCCCTATGTCTAGAACTCAAGAAGGTTTAATTAAACCTTGATTGGTAGCATTTGGCAATTTCTGAACTACAAATATTGTCTGAAAATTTAACAATCTGCTCTTATGATCTATATTTCCTCTGATGCATGAAAAGCATCAGTTGTTGAGAAGATGGGAACAAGTATCTTATTGATCACTTACTATGTTATAGGCACTACACTGTGTTTCACAAATATTAATCTTGTGAATGAGTTCATAGCTTCACAAAAATGACAAAGGAATTCATCACACACACACATCATGCACAGATTAA
The DNA here is from genome assembly GCF_028372415.1 of Notamacropus eugenii. Classification (NCBI taxonomy): domain Eukaryota; kingdom Metazoa; phylum Chordata; class Mammalia; order Diprotodontia; family Macropodidae; genus Notamacropus; species Notamacropus eugenii. The sequence continues at coordinate 262,537,537 of NC_092876.1, forward strand.
AAAGACTTGATCTAGAACTATAAGAGGCCTCATAGAACATCACATCAAAATCCCTTATTTTGCAAAGAAGCAAGGAGGAAGCATCAGAAATGCGGTTTAAATCCAGGTCCTCTTACTCCAGAATCTACATTCTTTCCACTGTATTGAGCCAACCTGATTATGTAAACTAATCTCATCACACGTGTTTATTTTTCTAACATTGTTTATATTGATCTGCATAGGTTTGGAATATCTTCACTATATTTCCTGAATTTTGTTTCTGGAAATATGGCAGTGAACTTACTAATACAGAAGACAGCATCTGATTAAAAGTACATGACTTCATAGGTAAATTTTTCCCAGATAGAATCACCTAATTCATTGAACATATCTTTTAATTTAGGTGTTTCACTATATTTTTTTCCTAAAATAACATAAAAGCAAATAAAGTGAGATATATGCACTATTACCATATTTTGACCTCTTCCTTAACATAACCGATTATATATTATTGAAATGACTGTTAAAGAATTAAATTGTCTCTCAAAATAAAATATTAAAGTAAAAGTTTAGCCTATTTCTTTCCCTCCATTCCATGTGTTTGTTTTCTATTTTCAAGAATAAAAAAAGTTAAGAAACAGAATTTGAAATACTTTTTACTTAGCTATGTGATCTCATATTCATTATGCGTAGATATGTTAGCAATCCATCAATTTCCAAAGATCTGAATACATTTAAGCCATGACAGCTTTAATTTCATTGCTATAATATATATATATATATATATGTATATATGTGTGTGTATGTGTGTGTGTTTCTGAATGCACATCATGTCTGTAGAATTCATTTTTATCAAGAAAGGGGGTACTTCAAAATTAAATGACATTATTTGTGGACCAGTATAATGATCTCCTCTGAAGGATAATGCTCCTTTTGGAATATCTGTGGACCACAAAAAAAGGAAATATTCTTGAAGTAACTTAAATTCTCAAAATAAATAAGATTTATATACCATTTCTATCAGCAAAACTCTTGGTTGTATCATACAAAAATTGGCCAATTTATTTGAAATATAGTTGTAGTTTAATAAAATTCCCAGAATATTTCTAGATGACTTTTGGAATTTTCTTCTAGAAACTTGGTAGTTAACAAAAATAATTCTGTCTTTTTTTTACAAGTTCTATTTTTATTATGACTTTTGAGAAAATTGATGGTTTTTGTATACAAAGCATGAAAGTTGAATCTTGCTCATTTCTCATTCATATTATTGTGTTTCCCACATTTTGAGTGATGCAAATACATTTGAACTCACCAAAAAGCTTGGTTCTTACCTATTTTACCAAGGGCCTATTAAAAACCTTAAAAATGGTAAATGAATTCTTCATTAATTAGGATGATACTGTATTCTAGGTATAAGATTTTCATATGCTGGGCCATTCAGAAGTTAATTTCAAGCATGGGCTGCTAAATAAAAACTAATATTTTAATTTTTTTCCTGGTAGCAATAAAAATCTGACTAATGGATATGGGCAGAATGTTCAGTCAAAAAGAACTAGTTAAAGTAGAGAAAAAAGAAAACGTCTCAAAAATTGGATATTCTTTTGTTTGGAGGAAGAATGAAAAGTAATTTCTTAATAATTAAGGCTTAGTTAATATGCCTATAAATTATCTTGAAAATGAAATCACTGAAATATTTATCTTTGAAAATCACACTAAACTTTGAAGAATAATGAAATTCCAAAGTGATGAAAATGGTATTTCATAACACTTTGTACAAGGATTAAAATTTGAGGAAAAGAAATTAAATGACATATTTGGGGCATAGTACATAGGCAGCTGTACTCAGAAAAAACATTGAATCTAGAGTCAGTGAAACAGGATTCAAAAGTTTCCAACTTACTTTGTTACTATACCTTTGTGGGAACTTCTGGATGATCAGAACTTGGTGAAGAAAACGTATGTATGCACACAGGTATGTGACTAGATAAAAACCAAAGTAAATTGCAATTTTTAGAAAATGAGAAATCATTTTTAAAAAATAATTTACTCTGGAAAAAAGTTATTGGGAATAAATAACCAACAATTTCATGAAGTTCGAATGTTGCCAGTAGAAATGTGAAAGTCCCCAACCACAATAAAAATATTGCTCGTTACCAAAAGTTATATTTCTTGTTTTCCTCAACAAAATTGGAGATCATTGATAATTGATGAATTACCAAACAAAAGAGAAATCAGAGTAAAAAGTACAGTTAAAAGCTGAGCAATTTGTTACTCACAAACTCCAAGTTAAGTACAGTGAAGTTTTTGAATATTTGGACGTCTCAGTCATTTATTTTTAAAGTTTTCCAGCTACCTATGAATTTGGTTTCTTAAATTTTGACTTACTTAATTTCATAGATTTAGTATTCCATTGATTTTTTTCTCATCTTTGAAGTGAAAAAATTGACAATTCTACTTTTAATGTGAAAATTATCTAATTGATGTTGCTACAGATTTAGTCAACTAAAAAACAGATTTTCATGTTGAAAAAATGCAGCAAAGAGGAAAATATTTTTAAGGTTAATTAATTATATTTTCTCACAGATAGATATTCTAATTGCTTTTCCTCTAAATCTTTTGCTTAAAAAACACTTTTGAAATTAAAATAGATTGTGAGGGAGGAGAGAACATTTTTGTGACTTCTTCCTTTGTGTGTGTAACCTTTCCCTTCAAAGTAAGTTTAATTTGTAATTATCTTATTACAGCTTTAATGCGTTTAAATTACACTAAGATACCTCTGGGATACCTTGCATTATATAGATTTTTACATTTGTAATTTCATTCCCAAAACTTAGAAGTATTCATATTTGTTCAGAAGTGTGTATGTGTGGATAGATAGATAGATAGATAGATAGATAGATAGATAGATAGATAGATAGATAGTGATATATCTATATGGATGTTTCTCAGTTAAAGAGAGGGGGAGAGAAAGGAATGGACCTCACCTCTAATTGGGTTTGGAGAAATCCACCTTAAGAAGGTCAGGCATCAGGCAAATAACATTTTGATATTTTTTGTTTATTTCTTAAATATTCCCCAGTCACATATAACTTTTTCACATTACTTTTTTAAAAAAATTTTGAGTTCCATAAGTTTTATGTGAAGGCATGCAAAAATATTTCCATTTTAGCCATATCACAACAACAACGAAAGACATAGACAAGATAGGAGAAAAATGAAAGTTTTTTTTTTTTAAATATGTTTTAATCTTCATTCAGAGTCTATCAGTTCTCTCCCTGGAGTTGAATATTATTTTTCATCATGGGGCCTGTGGAACTGTCTTATATTATTAACTTGTTAAAAATAGTTAAATCTTTCACAGTTGATCACCCTTACAAGACTGTTTTTGCTGAGTATGATGTTCTCTTTCTTTGACTCATTTCACTTTTAATGAGTTCATATAAGTTTTCCCAGGTTTTTCTGAAGTCATCCTGGTCATGATTTCTTATATCACAATACTATTCACAATCATATAATACAACTAGTTCAGCCATTCCCCAATTCATGAACATTCCTTCAATTTCTACTTCTTTGTCATCACAAAAACACACACATATCTATCATTCCATCCATCTATCTGTGGGTTTGTGTGTGTGTGTGCGTGTGTGTGTACGTGTGTGTGAAATATACAAATAGGTACTTTTTCCCATTTCTTAGATTTCTTTGGGACACAGTCCTAGAAGTGGTATTGTTGGAGTCACAGTCTTATAACTTTTTGAGCATAGTTCCGAATTGTTTTCTGGAATGCTTATACACAAGTTCACAACTCTACCAACAATGATTTAGTGTTCTAATCTTCCTGCATCCACTCCAGTATTTTTCACTTTACTTTTCTGTTTTCCAATCTGATATGTGTGAGGTGGCAATTGTTTTAATTTACATTTCTCTCATAAGTAGTAATTTAGATAATTTTTTTCATGTGATTATTGATAGCTTTGATATAGTCTTCTGAAAACTGCTTCTCTATAACCTTTGACCATTTATAAACTAGGAAATCACTTCTATTTTTTATACAAATTTGGCTCAGTAACCTATATATTTGAGAAAAGAGGCCTTTATCAGAGAAAATTCCTATAATCTTCCCCCCCACCCCATCTTTCTGCTTTCCTTCTAATTTTGGCTGCATTAGTTTGTTTGTGCATTTAAAAAATGTTTCATATAATAAAAATTAAATGTTTCCTTCCCATGATTCTCTCTATATTCATTTAGTCATATATTCTTTCTTTATTCATAGATCTAACCCTGCAGTATTCCATGATCCTCTAATTTACTTATGATACAGATCTTTATGTCTAAATCATTTATCCATTTTGACATTACCTTGGTATATGGTGTGAGGTGTTGATCTATGCCGATTTTCCCTCAACTCCTTTTCAAATTTTGCAAATAATTTTTGCCAAAAAGTGAGTTCTTGACCAAAAGCTTCGATCTTTGAATGTATCAAACTAGATTGCTATAATCATTTACTACAGTGTATTGTGTATCTGATCTATTTTGTTGATCTACATCTCTATTTCTTAGCCATTACCAGATTGTTTTGATGCTTGCCAATATGTAATATAATTTGAAATCTTATGCACCTAGGCCCCTTCCTGGGATATCTGATCATTTGAGATTGTTCTCAGGTGCCCTGCTCCTTTATGGCCAGAAGTGGCACTACTCCTCAGTGCTCTTGCTCCCTTGCAACTGTAAATTATACTTGTCTTCATGGTTACTGAGCCTTTGGAACCAAAAGTGATATTTCCCCTTAGGGCTCCATCTCCGTTGACTGAAAGTGTTCATCTCTACTCTTGAACTATTACACAGAAGTGGGTATAGGCAGTGGAGTTGCCCAAAAGCATCTGGTCTAAGGGTACAATGCAATCTTTCTTATCAGTTACCTTGCTGTCTGACTTGAGAGTTTCTGGAGTTACTGCTGCTTCTGTTGTCATCACCTAGTCCCTCCACTGGTGTTCATCCATGTGGACTCTGTGCTGGTCTCCATCTCTGAATCACAGATGTATCTTTCTGACCTCCTAAATTGTTTTGGGCTACCTTTTGTTGGCTCTGTCACTCCTAAAATTAGGTTGAAGCATTATTTAAGTTGTTTGGAGGGGAATGTTGGGAGAGGATATTTGAGTAATTTTTCTATTCTTCTATCTTTACATTCCCAAAAGTGATTCTCAAACTTAAAAATCAGGGAAACCTTTCAATCTGGTTTGGTGGAATTGAGATATTTTTGAAGTACTACAAATATTTACTTGAAAAATATTATAATTCCACCAAATCAGAATGAAAGGTTTCCTTGATTTTGAAGTTTGGGAATTACTTTTGGAAAAAAGAAAGAAAAAACTTAAGGGTAGACTTCTGGAGGCTGATAATAACATGGGGACAACTAGGTGGCACAGTGGAGACACCTATATATATATATAGTCTGCACTTGGAAAAAGGAAGACTCATCTTCAGGACTGCAAATCTGGCCTCAGAAGCATGCTAGCTTTGTGACACTGAACAAGTCACTTAACTCTATTTACCTCAGTTTCTTCATCTGCTAAATGAGCTGGAGAAAGACGTGGCAAAGCAATCCAGTAACTTTGCCAAGAAAACCCCAAGTAGGGTGACAAAGAGTTAGACATGACTGAAAGGACTGAACAACAACAAAGCTTGCTCAAAACTAAAGTCATTATGTATCCATTCTTCCACACTCCCATTTGTTTTTCTTGTTGCTGCTGTCACTCCACACTCCTACACTGATTATTCAGTACGAAATGATACCTCACTCCTCCTCTCTGTCTTCCTCTTCATTTTTTCCTCTATTCTCTCCACAAACACAATTTGACTTGATGTTATATTTAGGCAGGTTTATACTCCATTGAATACATATTTCTTAAAGAATTTATAATATGGTACTAATATATTACTTTGCAAGAAACAGAATGTCTAAGAAACATAACAGGTACATTAAATTAATAGAAAAATTCATTTAAATAATTCTCTATATAATAACCAAATTCTACTTTTTATTCAATATTAGAACACCTTCAAGAAAAATACTACAAAAGAATAATGCATTAGGAGAAGAAGACAACAGTTAAACAACATCTAATTAGTTGTGGAATATGGCCATTTGCAGTAGAAAAAGCTCTTACAGTTTTACTTTGAATATTAAAACAAGTCCCTTTCTTTTTCTCTTCCTTTCCTGATGACTAATGTTAAGAAGAACATATTATTACACTTGTGCACATTTTCAAATATCTGACATGTTATTCATGGATTTTTCTATATCATGGATTTTTCTTCCTTTTTACAACTGCTACTTTTAAAAACTCACACCTATCCTTTAGTCATTTTATCAGTCATATTTAAAAACAATCAAGCGCAGCACTGCATCACTGTTTAAATTCATCTAGATACTTCTTGCTGTCATCTCATTCAGGAAAACTTTTTTTCCTCAAAGTAGGCCATGCATGCATACCCAATGGAAGTTCAAGATGTCTATAAATGACTTAATTACATTTACTAAAAATATAAACTGTACATTTTTATTCAACTTTACGAATGCAAATTAATTAGAATTAGTGGAATGATTTGAATTTCTGATGATTGCAAGTGTACATATTTTTGTTCAATAATTTTTCAAAGGCTTTTAAATAAATAATACAGTGACATTTTATATAATTAGGTTCAAAACCTATCATGAAATGCCATCCATTTAACAGTTTGTATTTAACAAATGACCGCAGCTCTGAAAAAAAATCATGATGAACGATTAAAGCAAATGTCATCTCTTACTCAATCCACTTTTATTTATTTAGCAGAGAAAACATTAATAGAAATTCAGATACATTAAGATATTATGAAACTAGCTTCACATTAATAATGCAGATGGCATAAGGAGGTTAATTATTTCTAAAGTGAGTAGCTTTTGTTCATAAAGTACTTCCTTTAGAAAATCTGCCCCCTCCAACTTCAGAGAACAAAGCAGCTTCCTTTTCTCCTTTCTTCTATCAATATGCCATACTTGTGGGTATGTAGAACTTGAAGATAACTAAAAATCATTGCAATTTTACCAACTTTCAAGGGAAAATAAGAAAGTATAATTTTGATACATATATTTTTTTCCTTAAATATCTTTTTTTTTAAAATCCTCAATATGAGATTCTACTATGGGGCATTATAATAAACTTGATTTCATCTTTCATCTTTTCCTTTCTCAATATTTCCATCTTTTGACTCTCGCTGAGTCTCAGCTCCCTTTTGATGACACTTCTCTCTCTGGGTTTCCAAAATGACTGCACTTTCACTTATTCCTTTCAACTCACTGGAAGAGAAAGCTTACTGCAGCTTCTATCCATATCTTGTTTGGACATAGTTTGGGGCATGTTGTCTCTCCCAATGGGTTGTGAGATCAGTGAGAATAAGAATTGTTTCCCTGCTTTTCCTTGAATCTGCAGCACTAAGCATAAAGAGTGAAATATAATAAGTGCTTACTAAATGTTTTTTGACATGACTTGTTCAAATGCATTCCTTAAAATACTATTAAGTTAACTGACTATGATTGTAGAAGGATGCTTTCCAACAGTATTTTCTCATAGTTATCTAAACTAATGTAATAAATGAATTAATATTTCAAAGAAAGGTAAAGAAGAATCCCTGCTCTCAAGGAGCTCACTATTTAATGGGGGAGATAACATGCAAACTACTATGTGCCAAGTCTAGAACAAAGTAGACTCAGTGGTTTTTGACTTAACAACAAAATCTCTCATGCCACATAAATGATCTGTTGTCAAGTTCTGTCAGTTCATTTGTAATCTCTCCTATATGGAATCTTCTCTCCTTTGAAACTATCATCACCATGTTGAAAACCCTTATTATCTCAAGCTGACACCATTAACATAACTTTGTGGTTGGTTTCCTTAACAAAGAATTATCCAACAAAAATATACTAGAGTAAATACAATTGTAGTTAGTTAGATATTTTTCAGTCAAGTCTAATATTTTCTGACCTCATTTGGGATTTTCTTGGCAAAAGTGGTTTGCCATTTCCTTCTCTGATTCATTTAATAGATGAGGAAGCTAAGGCAACTAGAGTTAAACGACTTCCCCAATCCAGATTTGAATCTAACAAGTGCCTGGGATCAGATTTGAACTTAGATTTTCCTGATTCCAGGCCTGGCATTCTATCTACTGTGCCACCTAGCTGCCCTTACATACCTTAAGGATATACCTACACATATATGAATATATGTATGTATGTATGTGTATGTATGTGTGTGTGCATATATCTATGTGGATGTATATACAAAAACACAACAATGAAATTGAGAGAGGACTCAAAGAAAGTCCTATTATTTTTTAAAGTCTAATGATGAGTAAAAATGGCAAAGGCATAAACACCCCATTGGAGAGTCATTGGAACAACAAAACAATATCTTGCAATGGAAAGATGGCTATGATCCTGGGAATTAACAGATTTTGAAACAAAGAATCAGATCAGCAAACCAGGAAGAACATTGTCATTATCTAGGTAAGTGTCAAGTAAGACGTGGAATTCGTGCTTGATGCTGTCATTTCTCTTATCCAAGCCTAGTGTCAACATTCCCTGCAAAGTCTAGATAGCCAAAAGAAGAGTTGGAAAACTCTTGAATTGGAGAACAATGATTCACAAAGATCACATTTATAAGAAATTTTTAAGAATTAAGACAGAAACCTGTGGAATATCTTTCCCATTCACTAACAGGCCCATGTAACCTGCTTAGATCATATGGCAGACAAAGTCACACATGATGGAAGGAGATTGCTGAACAGGTGGAAAAAGGCGGGTAGAGCAGAATGGGGAGGAAGTTGGTGAGAGCACTTGGGAGTGGAGGAGAGAGGATACAGACAGGCACAACTAGTTTTGTGAGTGTTTGTTTGTGGGAAGGTTCCAGAAAGAGTGGGGGGAAGGGAAAGGCTTGGCAATGGCATTGCAGTACTGATGTGTGTTGACTTCTTGGTTACTATGATGAATTTGACTTTCTGTTGTTGAGATTTGGCTTTCTAAAAAAATGTTTTTCTTCTGCCTTCTGTATGGAGAGCTTGCTTCACATTATGATTCAGAGCTATGCCAGGATATTCATAGTTCCCCCTTAGTGCTATGAATATTACCTTGGTGATACATTTGGTGTCATGAAAAAGATCACAGGATATAAAATCTCTATTTGGAGGCAGAAAAATCCTTGGAGGAAGAAAGAGATATTTCAGTATGGGAGGATGTACTTTACTCCTTCCTAGCAAGGGAATAGGCCAAAAGCACAGGACCCTGTGAAGACTGGGAACTGAGATTACAGGAAGGGGAACCTAGAGATGTGTAAAGGTGTTTGCAAGGAATACCAATAAAACCAGGGAAATAACTGACAGAATGCATAGGACAGGGTGGATTTTATTAACAGGCTACTGTATTGTGTATAAAAGCAGAGACGAGCTGCTGAAGGAAAAAGTCAGTTGGAAAAAGAGTTAGTTAGTTTGCATGGAAATCATCAATGTTTGGACTCTCCTTTAAAAGAGAAAGCTGGAGGGTCTTAGGTGATAGAAGAAAAGCAAATCATTTAGCTGAGAAGAAAAGAAAAGCTGGCAAAAGAATTGTACATGCAACATTTGTACAGACCCAGTCTAGTTGCTATGGTGAAGATTGCAAGGAGAGTATGGGAGGAACATATGACAAAGTCAGATTTAGAAAATGAAGCAATGTTAGAGGGAAAAGCTTCTCAGGCAGAAGTATGACCAATACTAACACAGAAAAAGAAGCAATGGGGCAATATGGTGTACAGAGAAATAACTGAGGATTTTACTCAGCAGAAGGTCACAGATATTTTGAGTTGGTTCACCTAAAGGATGGGAGAATTGTTAATATCTTCAATTGTGAGAATCAGTGATGAAAGAACCAGAGGAGTATTGATATGTGGTGTGGATTGTTTGAAATTTATAGGTATTATTCAGAATCCTTTTGTAGAGCAAGCTTTTAGAAATTTAATCTGTAAGTACATAACAACAGGAATAATCTGTTAGCTTTGGTTGCAGGAGGATGCAGTAAGTATCCTACTGACTCTATGTGGCTTAGTGGAGATAGAATCTGGTATTCACTTAGAGAATGTATAAAAAGTTAAAGGAGGAGGTAATGAAGACTGCCATAATGATAAGAAATGCAGATGCATACTGTGATGCCCCCTTAGCTGTTTCCCATAGGAATATGATAGTGAAGACAGCTCCTCCTCCTTATGAGCCACTAGTTCTGACTCTACTGATTGGGGAAATAGGGCACCCTCTTTCTGAGGTACTGGACAAGACTTCACAGTTAAGTGACTGAAGGGATTAGGGAAAAGACAAATTTTTCTCAAGGGAGAAGAGTAAATAGCCAGCAGATTCAAAGTCAGAATAGTCTGACAAGAAAAGAATTGTTTACTGCTCTATTGAGAGCAGGGGTAGATTTTGGAAGCATAGATGGAATTTCACTCCTGAACTATGCAAAATGTTTCAAGAAAAGGTGCTTGATATTAGACAGAATAGAGAAGTAAGAACTGCCCCTTCAGATGTTCCTGAAGGTTTGTATCCAAGTTTGTCACACCTTCAGGGAGAATAGGAAATTGGCTGAGTCTCAGCTCAGATTAAATAAATACACAGACAGGATTACACACCTCATATCAATCTGACCATATATTGAAAAAATGGATCAAATACTGTAATTAATTAACTGGCATTAATAGATACTGGGGCAGAGACCTAACATATATGGAAACCCTGGTAAGTTTAAATACGAAACTCCTATCAGCATCACAGGACTGGGAAGGGCTGAAATATCAACCAGACAAGTCAATCTAATGATGAAAATTGGACAATTGCCTAAGAAAGATTAAATCGTGGTAATTGTACCCATTCCTGAATACATCATTTGAATAGATATATTGAGAGGTATGACTTTAAATTTACCTAAAAGGAGATATCAATTTGCAGTAAGGAAAATAAGAATTAATACAATTTTCATGCGTAAAATAAAAATGGACCCAATCAATTAACATTCTGAAATAATTACTTTAAAGCAATATTGTATACCAGATGAGCAAGATGAAATTACCAATACTATAAAGTAATATGTTGAGGCAAGAGTATTAGTTCCTACAACTACCTGATGGAATAATCCTGTCTGGACAACATGAAAGTTAGAATGGATGTGGAGGGTGACAGTGGATTATAGACAATTGAATAAGGTGACTCTTCCCTTTTATGCTGCTGTTTCAGATACCGTAACCTTAAAAGAAAATATCCAGAAATATGATGGGACTTGGTATGCAGTTATTGGTTTAGCCAATGCTTTCTTTACTATTCCAATAGATTCTAAAGAATGAGACCAATTTTCTTTCACTTGGCAGGGTTGATAACATACTTTTACACACTTGCCACAAGGATATCTGCATAGCCCCACTATTTGTCATAGAATTGTGGCTGAATATTTAAATGCATTAGAGTTATCTGGTGTATAACTTACCTACTATATATATTATATTATGAGAGAGGGAAAAATATAAAAGAAGTGGAGAAGAGTTTGATGCTTTTAATTGAGCATATGAAAAACAAAGGGTGGGAAATTAGCTCTGCAAAGAATGTGAGTACAATGCACATGCTGGTCGAATAGTAAAGATTGCTACTCAACATATTGTCCCTACTTTGACACCAACTGATGATCTGGTACTAGCAGAATGGGTCCATCAAATGGCTGGTCATTTAGGGGACCAGTTCCCACACCAGTGGGCACAAGACTAACGTATTAGTGTCTCTCATTCATTGTTAAAACAAGTAGCAGTAGAATGTTACATATGTCAATTGTAAAAGGAATGAACTGTTCCCTAGGTAGCAAATGGAGAGATAGCAAAGGGAAAAGTACCAGACCAAATCTGGCAAATAGATTATATTGGACCCCTATTCTAAGATAAAGGATGCAAAGTTATATGTATTTGTGTTGATAGCTATTCAGGTGCAGTAGTAGCTTGTCTCTATAAGAACAAGAACCAGAAAAACACCTGTAAAACTCTAGATACCATACGTCTACATTATGGAACCCCAATACAGATTCAAAGTGACAGTGGGTCATATTTCAAAGGCAATTAAATAAATAAATATTGTTTATTAAACACAATAGAATGGACATATCATATTCCATATTATTCACAAGCATCTGGATTAATTGAAAGAATGAATGGATTATTGAAAGAACAGTTAAGGAAGTTAAGGTCTAATAATTCTTATCAACATTGGAAAGATAATTGTTCACTGCTTTATGTGTAATTTCAGTAATAGGCCATTGGGAAGAAGTACACTTCTAGCCAGGATGAAGATCCCAAATCTGCAAATTAGAAAACAACAAACACAAAAGATTCCAAATATTGAATGTCAAACTAGGAGGTCAGATGTCTCAGCATCTTACCCAGGGATACCTTGTTCAGCAGGATATGATTTACATTGTTTAATGTTTAGAGAACTTTCAATTGGATAGAAAAGAAATAGGAAAAATTTTTCCTGCAATATGCATGAGAATCCCTAGAAATCATTTTGGATGGATATTACCTAAATCAGGATTAGCAACTCAAGGAATACATGTATTAGCTAGAATGGTAGATTCTAGTTATCAAGGAGAAGTTATTGTGACATTCCAAAATTTAAGTGAAGAACCCATACAGTTTTGTAAAAGATAGAATAGTTCAAGTAATTATTGTTCCAAGTGATTATAACCCCTTGGAAAACTGACTCTCCTTCCAAAATAACTAGCAGAGGAATTGAAAGGTTGAGTTCTACTGATAGAATAAAATTGGGAGCTAAAGTATTGGTCAGAAACCAGATGATGTTCCAAAGGCTACAGAAATTATAGCACACAGCCAAGGTAATACCGTAGGTATTATTTATTCAGGAGAAGATGACTACCAAATTGTACCCCTAACTGATACATTCTACTGTGAATGAGGCTAAGATAGTGGGTTCATGGACTCCAGAAGCACTGCTGACCCTATAGCTACCCTGATTCTGGTTATTGTCTCCTTGTTTCTTTTTGATGTTTTATCTATTAAACTGGTTTGCTACATTTGTTTCCTGTGGGTTTAGTACCTTCCTTCTGCAGATGCCTGACCAGTTAAGTCAGATGTCACCCCCTGTCAATGACTGTGATGTGTCACGTATCCGGTGTTTACCAAGCTCTGGATGCCAGCTAAAGAACTGACTCCTCAAATGGGATCCCTTGGAGCAGGGGCAATTTCAGCAGGAAGTAGCTATAGAAAAAGAGCCTTTCACTCCTTACCCTATGATTTTAGGCCCCATTCATTTGAGGGGGAATGATAAAGTGCTTGAACTCAAGCCCCATACTAACACAATGTTTTATGTGCTTATTTGTGTGATCCCTGACATACTGTTGCAAAGTTCTCTTGACACCAGTTGCCTAAGATATTATTTTATATGCTCATTTTCTGTTACCCCTGTTACAGTTCTATTGATATCAGTTGCCTCACTGACCTATGAAATGATATGAAAGATCTTGGGGCTGAATATAATGGTAACTTAACTGGGATTTTATTTTTTAATTTTTTAATGGGTCCATGGAGAATACATTGAATAGAAATAATTTTAGAATTATTGAACTGCCTAAAAGTTATTGTCAAGAAAAGACCCTAGCCTTCATATTTCATTTTTAAAAATCAAGGAAAATTACAACTATATTCTGAAACTAGAGGGTAAATTAGAAATTGAAGGAATACACCAATCATGAGCTGAAAGAGACCCCAAAATGAAGACTCTCAAAGTATTACAGTCAAATTCCAGAGCTCCCAGATCAAAGAGAAAATACTGCAAGTAGCTAAAAAGAATTCGAACATCATAGAGTTATTCACAATGACAGTTTTTAGCAGCTTGCAAGTTAAAGCAGTGGAGTCTGTGGAAGATGATATACTGGAGGACAAAGGAGCTAGCATTATATCTAAGAATAAACTGTCCAACACAACTAAAAGTATTCTTTCAGGGGAAAAAATAGGCATTATTTAAATAGAGGACTTTCAAACTCTTTTTATGAAAAGACCAGAACAGAATCAAAAATTTGACTTTCAAATACAAAACACAAGAAAATCATAAGTTAAATATGTAGGAGATATCACAGGGGACTCAACAAGAATAAACTATTTACAATACTATAGGAAGAGAGGACACATGGAACTCATAAATTTTATAGTTATTAAGGTAGTTAAAAAGACTCTACATAGATAGACAGAAAGGGAATGAATCAATTATGTTGCTGTGATCTAAAAAATTGATAGGTAAGAGAGGGAAAGGAGAGGAAGATTGGAGGAAATTATCTCATTAAAAACAGTTAATAAGAAAGAGTTCTTCCAGCGGAGGAGAAAATGGTGAGGAGGCAGGGAATACTTAAATTGCACTCAAATCTAAATCATTTCAAAAAGAAAAAACAGCTATACATGCTTAACTGTGTGTAGACATCCATCTTGCATAACAGGGAAATAGAAGGACAAGGGGAGAAAATGAAAGGAGGCTGGTGATAAAAAGGTGGGCAGATTACAAGAGGCAGTCATCAGAAGCAAAACAAAATTTTGAGGAGGAACAGGGTAAAAAAGGGAGGAGGATAAAATAGAAAAAATACATTACAGAGAACTACACAACTAGTGATCATAACTGCAATGTGAATGGGATGAATTTACCCATAAAAGAAAAGCAGATAGCAGAATGGATTAGAAACCAGACTTTAATAATATTTTTTCAACAACAAACACATTTGAAACAAAGAGACAAATGCAGAATTAAAATAAAAGGCTGGAAAATAATCTATTTTTCTTCAGTTGAAGTAAATAAAGGTAGGCTTAACAATCAAGATCTCAGACAAAGCAAAAGCAAAAATGGACCTAATTAAAAATGTTTGGCAGGAAATCTACCTCTTTCTAAAAGGCACCATGGAAATTGAAGCAATAGCAATATTTACAGAAGTCTGTGTAGGGGTCATGCGTGTATGTGTGTGGGTGAAAGTGTGGGTATACACCAATTAGCATAACATCAAAATTCTTAAAGGAAAAAATAAATGTTGTAGGAGAAATTGACAATATAACTCTTCTAGTGGGAAACCTCAACTTTCTCCTCTCAGACCTATGTAAATCTAACTGTAGAATGAATTAGAAAGAAGATAAGGAGACCAATAGAATATTAGAAATATTGGCTAAGATAAACTGCTGGACAAAATTAAATGGGGGCTCAGATTTATCCTGGCACGCTTGTGAATACAGGCAGCACAAATGTTGATTCCTTAAGAGTCGACCCAATATGATGGATCTTTAATAAACTTTGTTTCTCTTTGGCTGAAAGAAGGCTTACTTTGAATCCATTTGGACAAGATGTGCATGTCACTATTTTGGGGTCCTGAACCCCTAAACCTTAGCACTTCCCTCATACAACCTTGGAAGAACTGAAAATTTACAGGCCCCTAGAAATATCTCTGAGAATAGCTGCACAAAAGCCCTGAAATTTGGAGCAGTATACTTTCCACATTGCAAGCAGAGACCTAGCTTCACAAAGAGCTAAAAATTCAAGTAATTATCTGGGAAAATGAGCAAACAGTAGAAAAAAACCTCAGACTATAGAATCTTACTTTGGTGGCAAGGAAATTCAAAACATACAAACAGAAGAAATCAAAGTCAAAGCTCCTAAATCCAAAGTTTCCAAGAAAAATATAAATTGGGGGGCAGAGCCAAGATGGTGGAGTGGAAAGACACACAAATCCTGGCTCTCTCCACACAGCCCATAAAATACCTATAGAGAAGGACTCTCAACAAATTCTGGAGCAGCAGAAGTGAAGAACAGAATGGAGAAGATTTCCAGCCCAGGGTGACCTGAAAGGCCCACGGGAAATGTCTATTGCACTGGACGTGGAGTGAAGCCCAGCCCAGCCTTAGCCACGTGGCATGGTGGGGCCCTGGGAGGAGGACACCTCAGGGGTGGAATCTCCAGTCGTGGAATCCCCAGTCACAGCAGCAGCGGGTTCACAGATCCCTCAACTGACAGGCATCAAAGGTCAGTGACAAGGTTTTTCCAGCTGGCAAGGAAGGGAGAAGGGCCTTCCCATAGCTCTGGCCTTAGTCAGTGGCCGCAGAGGCCACATGGGGCAGGTGGCAGCAGTTCCCACAGAGTACCTACAACAGCCCGAATCCATTGTTCCATCGTAAAACCCCTGGGGGCACTGAGCAGCCCATTCCTGCCTCCACCCTGTGTGAATGCCCTGGGGGAGCTGGCATTTTATCTCACACTGAATGGCTGCCCTGCCCCCACAGCTTAACTGAAAATCAACCCCAAGTGCTGGCTTGGCAGACCTGGAGGTCAGGTGCCTGTGGAGAGGAAACTGCTGAGATTCTGGACACAAAAATCCCTTGCTGCTCCCAGACCAGTGTACACGTTTGATTGTGCCTCTTAGGAAGAACTGAGATCTTACAGATTCCCAGAATATATCCTACTCTTGATAAAGGATCCAAAAGTCAAGTAACTGGTTGGGAAAATGTCCAAAAATGGGGGGAAAAGACTAAGGAAGTTTACTTTATTGGTGAACAGATATCTTCTCCCATCCTTTCAGATGAGGAAGAACAATGCTTACCATCAGGGAAAGACATAAAAGTCAAGGCTTTTGTATCCCAAACATCCAAAATAAATATTCAATGGTGTCAGGCCATGGAAGACCTCAAAAATGATTTTGAAAATCAAGTAACAGAAGTAGAGCAAAAATTGGGAAGAGAAATGAGAGTGATGAAAGAAAATTATGAAAAATGAGTTAACTAACTAGTAAAAGAGACCCCAAAAATGCTTAAGAAAATAATACTATAAAAAATAGGTTAACCCAAATGCCAATGAAGTCAATGAAGAGAAGAATACTCTAAAAAGCAGAAATGGCAAGATGGAAACCAAGGTCTAAAAGCTCACTAAAGAAAATAATTCCTTAAAGATTAGAATGGAGCAGATGGATGCTAATGACTTTATGAAAAATCAAGAAATTATAAAACAAAACCCAAAGAATGAAAAAATAGCAGACAATGTGAAAAATCTTATTGGAAGAACAACTGACTTGGAAAATAGATCCAGGAGAGACAATTTATAAATTATAGGACTACCTGAAAGCCATGATCAAAAAAAGAACCTAGACATCATCTTTCAAGAAATTATCCAGGGATACTGCCCTGAAATTCTAGAATCAGAGGATAAAATAAATAATGAAAGAATCCACTGATCCCCTCCTGAAAGAGTTCCCAAAAAGAAAACTCTTGGGAATATTGTAGCCAAATTTCAGAGTTCCCAGGTCAAAGAGAAAATATTGCAAGCAGCCAGGAAGACACAATTCAAATATTGTGGTAATACAATCAGGATAACACAAGATCTATCAGCTTCTACATTAAGGGATTAGAGGGCTTGGAATATGATATTTCAGAGGTCAAAGGAACTAGGATTAAAACTATGGATCACCTACCCAATAAAACTGAGTATAATACTTCAGGGGAAAAAATGGTTATTCAGTGAAATAGAGGACTTTCAAGCATTTTTGATGAAAACACCAGAGCTGAATAGAAAATTTGACTTTCAAACAAAACAATCAAGAGAAGCATGAAAAGATAAACAGGAAAGAGAAATCATAAGGAATTTACTAAAGTTGAACCTATTCCATTCCTAAATGGAAAAATATTTTTTGTAACTCTTGAGACTTTTCTCAGTATTTGAGCATTTGGAGGGATAATATTCATATAGACAGTCACAAGGTGATTTGAATGTTACATCCTTATGGACAAATTATTTCCATATAGAAAGGCACAGGGTAGGTTGAATAGGAGAGGATGATATCTAAAAAATAAAATTAAGGGGTGAGAGAGGAATATATTGGGAGAAGAAGGGGAGAAATAGAATGGGGCAAATTATTTCTCACATAAAAGATGCAAAAAAGGCTTTTTCAATCGAGAGGAAAAGGGTGGGGATGAGTGGGAAAAGTGAACCTTACTCTCATTATGTTTGGCTTAAGGAGTAAATAGCATGCACATTCAATTTGGCATGAAAATATATCTTACAGTACAGAAAAGTAGAAGAGAAGAGAATAAGCAGGGGATGGGGGGATAATAGAAGGGAAGGCAAATAGGAGTAGGGGCTAATTAGAAGTAAACACTTTTGAGGAGGGATAGAGTCAAAAGAGAGAATAGAATAAATGGGGGGCAGGATAACATAGAGGGAAATATAGTTAGTCTTTCACAACAGGACTTTAATGGAAGTCCTTTACATAACTACACGTGTAACATATATTGAATTACTTGCCTTCTTAGTGGAGATGGGAGGGGCAGAAGGAAGGGAGAGAAGTTGGATCTCAAAGTTTTAAAAATGAATGTTAAAAACTGTTTTGACATGCAACTGGGAAATGAAATATACAGGCAATGGGGTATAGATATCTTTCTTGTCCTAGAAGAAAAATAGAGGGTTTGGGGATAGAGAAGGGAGGTGTGTGATAGAAGGGAGGGCAGATTGGGGGAAAGAGTGATCAGAATACATACTGTCTTGGGGAGGGTGGAAGGGAGAGATAGGGAGAAAATTTGGAACTCTAAATCTCATGGAAATGAATGTTGAAAACTAAAAATAAATAAGTATTGAAAAAAAAACACAATGAAAAAATAGAACATTGTGTGAAATATCTCATTGGAAAAACAACTGACCTGGAAAACAGTCCCAGGAGAGATAATTTTATTTTCTTTTTTAAATTTTTTAATTAATTTTTAATGTTTAACAATCACTGCCATACAATTGAGATTTTATCCCCCCCACAACTACCCCTCACTACCCCCCTCCCTCCCCACGACTGCATACAATTCTGTATAGCTTCTACATATACTTTCCTATTGAGTACATTTTCACTATAGTCATGCTATGTAGTCAGCCTAAAATAAATGGAAGGAATCATATAACAAATCAAAACATGATACACAAAAACATACACATACACAAACATGATCTGCTACATTCTGCGAATGACTTCCATATTTCTTTCTCTAAGTGTGGAAGGCATTTTGCCTTAGAGAAACACCATTGGGATTTTTTTTTTTTTAAGAAGTTCTTGTGTTATTACAAAATTCCAAGTCTACCAGAAAAAACTCTCATACACTGTGGTCGTTGCTGTGCACAAAGTTCTCCTGGTTCTCCTCCTTTCACTCAGCATCAGGTCATATAAGTCCTTCCAGGCCTCTCTGAAGTCTTCTTGTTCATCATTTCTTATGGCACAATAGTACTCCATTACATTCATATACCATAATTTATTCAGCCATTCCCCAATTGATGGACATCCCCTTGACTTCCAGTTTTTGGCAACTACAAAGAGTGCTGCTATAAATATTTTTGTACATGTGGGACCCTTTCCCATTTTTGTGATCTCTTGGGGATACAGTCCTAGTAGCAATATTACTGGGTCAAAGGGCATGCCCATTTTTGCAGCCCTTTGGGCATAGTTCCAAATTACTCTCCAGAATGGTTGAATGAGCTCGCAGCTCCACCAACAATGAATTAGTGTTCCAACTCTCCCACATCCTCTCCAGCATTTATCATTTTCTTGTTCTGTCATGTTTGCCAATCTTATAGGTGTGATGTGGTACCTCAGAGTTGTTTTGATTTGCATCTCTCTAATCAATAGTGATTTAGAGCATTTTTTCATATGATTATAGATATCTTTAATTTCTTCCTCTGAAAATTGCCTGTTCATATCCTTTGACCATTTATCAATTGGGGAATGACTTGTATGATTATACATTTGAGTCAGTTCTCTATATATTCTAGAAATGAGGCCTTTATCCCCGAGTTTAGCTGTAAAAATTCTTTCCCAATTTACTACATCCTTCCAGATTTTGGTTGCATTAGGTTTGGTTGTGCAAAAACTTCTCAGTTTAATGTAATCAAAGTTATCCATTTTGCATTTCATGATGCTTTCTATCTCTTCTTTAGTAAAAAATTCTTCCCTTCTCCATAAATCTGATGAATATACTATTCCTTGCTTCTCCAGTTTATTCATGGTATCAATCTTTATACCTAAATCATGTACCCATTTGGACTTTATTCTTGTGTACGGTGTCAAGTATGGGTCTATGCCTAATTTCCGCCACACTGTTATCCAGTTTTCCCAGCAATTTTTGTCAAACAATGAGTTCTTATCCCAGAAGCTGGGGTCCTTGAGTTTATCAAACAGAAGGCTGCTATATTCCTTGCCTACTGCATCTTGAGTGCCAAGTCTATTCCACTTGTCTACCTCTCTGTTTCTTAGCCAATACCAAGTGGTTTTGATAATTGCTTCTTTGTAGTACAATTTGAGGTCTGGTAGTGCTAGGCCACCTTCCCAAGCATTTCTTTTCATTAGTCCTTTTGATATTCTGGACCTTTTGTTTTTCGAAATGAATTTTGATATTATTTTATCCAGCTCTAGAAAAGAATTGTCTGATAGTTTAATTGGTATGACACTAAATAAGTAAATTAATTTAGGTAGAATTGTCATTTTTATTATATCAGCACGGCCTACCCATGAGCAACTAATATTTTTCCACTTACTTAAATCTGACTTTATTTGTGCAAAAAGTGTCTTGTAATTGTGTTCATATAATCCCTAGGTTTGTTTTGGCAGGTAAACTCCTAAGTATTTTATACTGTCTACCCTAGCTTTAAATGGGATTTCTCTTTCTATCTCTTGCTGTTGGACTTTGTTGCTAATATATAGGAATGCAGAAGACTTGTGTGGGTTTATTTTGTAACCTGCAACTTTGCCAAAGTTGTTTATTATTTCAAGTAATTTTTTACTGGAATCTCTGGGATTCTCTAAGTAAATCATCATATCATCTGCAAAGAGTGATAACTTAGTTTCTTCTTTGGCTATTCTTATTCCTTCAATATCTTTATCTTGTCTAATTGCTACAGCTAACATTTCTAGTACCATATTGAATAATAGTGGTGATAATGGACATCCTTGTTTCACCCCTGATCTTACTGGGAATGCATCTAGCTTATCCCCATTGCATATAATGCTTGCTGAAGGTTTTAGATAGATACTGCTTATTATTTTATGGAAAGTTCCCTTTATTCCTACGTTCTCCAGTGTTTTTAGTAGGAACGGGTGTTGTATTTTGTTGAAAGCTTTTTCTGCATCTATTGAGATAATCATGCGGTTTTTGTTAGCTTTGTTGTTGATGTGATCATTAATGCTAATAGTTTTCCTAATATTGAACCAGCCCTGTAATCCTGGTATGAATCCTACCTGATCATAATGTATTAGTCTCGTGATAAGATGCTGTATTCGTTTTGCTAAAATCTTATTTAAAATTTTTGCATCTATATTCATTAGGGAAATTGGTCTATAATTTTCTTTCTCTGTTTTGTCTCTTCCTGGTTTGGGTATCAAAACCATATTTCTATCATAGAAAGAATTTGGGAGGACTCCTTCTTCCCCAATTTTCAAAAATAGTCTATATAGTATTGGAATTAACTGTTCTTTAAATGTTTGATAGAATTCACTTGTGAATCCATCTGGCCCTGGAGATTTTTTCCTAGGGAGTTCATTGATGGCTTGTTCAATTTCTTTTTCTGAGATGGGGTTGTTTAAGTATTCAACTTCCTCTTCTGTTAATCTGGGCAATTTGTATTTTTTAAAATATTCATCCATGTCGTTTAGATTATCGAATTTGTGAGCATTAAGTTGGGCAAAGTAGTTTCTAATTATTGTTTTAATTTCCTCCTCATTGGAGGTGAGTTCACCCCTTTCATTTTTAATATTAGTAATTTGATTTTCTTCTTTCTTTTTTTTTAATCAGATTGACCAAAGGTTTATCAATTTTAATAGTTTTTTCATAAAACCAACTATTGGTTTTATTTATTAATTCAATAGTTTTCTTAATTTCAATTTTATTAATCTAGGAGAGATAATTTAAGAAGTATTGTAGTACCTGAAAGCCATGATTAAAAAAGAGCCTAGACATCATCTTTCAAGAAATTACCAGAGAATAAAATAGAACTTGAAAAAATCCACTGATCATCTGTGAAAGGAGATCCTAAAAGGAAAACTTCTAGGAATATTGTAATCAAATTCCAGAGTTCCCAGATCAAGGTGAAAATATTGGAAGCAGCCAGAAATAAAATAATTCAAGTATTGTGGAAATCCAATCAGGATAACACAAGATTTAGAAGCTTCTACATTAAGGGATTGTTGGGCTTGAATATGATATTGCGAAGGTGAATGGAAATGGGATTAAAACCACTAATCACCTAGCAAAACCGAGTACAGTCTTTCAGGGGTAAAATGGATATTCAAAGAAATAGAGGACTTTTGAGTATTCTTGATGAAAAGACCAAAACTGAATAGAAATTTGACTTTCAAATACAAGAATCAAGAAAAGTATGAAAAAGTACACAGGAAAGAGATGACACAAAGGACTTACTAAAGTTGAACTGTTTACATTCCTATATAGAAAGATGATATTTGTAACTCATGAGACCTTTCTTAGTGTTAGGTTAGTCGGAGGGAATATATACAGGAAAGAGGCAAGAAAAAGCTTTTATAATGAAGGGGAAAAATGGGGAGGTGCGATGGAATGAGTGAGTCTGACTCTCATCAGATTTGGTTTATGGAGGGAATAACATTCATATTCAATTGAGTATAGAAATCTATTTTACTCTACAGGATAGTAAGGTGGAAAATTATAAGAAGCTAGATGATAGAAAATGGTGGAGGGGGTAATCAGATGCAGATACTTTTGAGGAGAGACAGGGTCAAAGGAAAGAATAGAATAAAGGAGGATGGGATAGGATGAAGGGAAAGATAGTTAACTTTTCACAATATGACTGTTATGGAAGTATTTTGCATGACTATAAATGTCCAATTATTGTCCTACGTCCAACCTATGTCCAACTGCTTGAGTTTTCAATGAGTGTGATTGGGGAGGAAGGAAGGGAGAGAATGTTGATATTAAAGTTTTAAAAACAAATGTTTAAAATTGTTTTTACATGCAACTGGAAAATAAGATATACCTGCAATAGTGTATAGAAATCTATCTTGCCCTGCAGGAAAATAGAAAGGAAGGGGATGGGGTGATAGAAGGGCAGGCATATTGAGAGAATGGGGTAATCAAAATGCATGCCATTTTGTGGTGGGGAGAGGGGTCAAATGGGGAGTAAATTTGTAACTCAAAATCTTGTGGAAGTGAATGCTGAAAAAGGAAAATTAATTAATTAATAGAAATTAATCAAAAGGAAAAAATGGAGAAAAAGAAAATTGAATAGGGATAAAAGCATTAAACCTATTTCTTAATCATATATGACACCTCCAAAAATTTTCATAAAATTTTCATAAAAACCTCACAAACAAATGCATGAATGAAGAAATATTAAATGTTCCTTTTTCAGTCCAAAATGTAATAAAAATTACATTAAATGAAAGGCTGTCAATGCATAGATTAAATATTAATTGGAAAATGAATAATCTAATCTTACAGAAGTGTGAAAGAAATAATCACATGAATTATTTTTCCTTGATGTTTTAATAAAGTTTACATATGTGCAAAAGTCTTTGGTGTGATAGTTAGATATGGTTTTTATTTGTGGCTGGAAAACTGTAAATAAATCTCTTCATCACTACTTTTTCAAATTTTGTGACAGCATCACCTAGGCCTATAATTTACTAGATAAAATTAAAATGCAATAATTTATACCCATTATATGACTGATGGATGTCCATGGAAATATGTTTATTTGCCTATCTTCCCATTACAAGGATATCACTGTTTTCACAAAAAAAAAAAAATATAAATGAAAATATTGTACTAATCACTTATAAGGTAGAATATACAATTTTGTACACATTACTGATTATGAATTTATAGTCCTTTTGTATACACTTTCTTTTCAAAATTCTACTGATACCTCTTTACATAATATTCATGCATATACACATTACTCCTTTCTCCCTTCTAGAATTGAACAAAAAGTTAAATATTCAATATGATAATTATAATTATAATAAATATTTGTGTAATGCCTTAACATTTGCAGAGTAAAATTTTATCTCATTTTATTCTCACTACAGTCCTGTGACATAAGTGTTAGTACAATCATTATTTTACATTTGAGGAAACTGAGACCATTCATACAGCTAATAAACGTCTAAGATTGAATTTGAACTCAGATCTTCCTGACTCCAGGTCCAGGGATCCACTCATTGATAGATTGAATAGGTACTATACACTTAGCTGATGCTAATTTTAATGCCTGTGTTTGATTATGTATGCATCAGTCATAGTTCTTCTAGACTTCTTCACTGAATGTAAGAATTCTGTTTCATTATTTGTTCCTGTGTATCAATATGGGTTTCCATATTTAATTCAGTTTAATTTTCTTCTAGTTTCTTTTTTCATTTTCATGGTTTCAATCCTTATTTATATTGTTCTCATTCTGCTTTTTTCAATATGTATCAGGTTACACAAATTTTCTTCTGTTTCTCTAACTACATAATCATGACTTCTTATGACATAAAACATATGCCCTTATATTCGTAGGTCACAGTTAGTTCAACCAGTCCTCAGTCCATAAGCAACCAATTTATAACCACTTCTTGTTGTGAAGTATGCTGCTATGAATAATTTGACACATACTTGATCTTTTATTTTGATCTTTGACCTCCTTTCAGAATAATTTGCTGCTGGGTTAATATGTATAAAATTTAGTCACTTTTCTTATATAATTGCAAATTAAAATCCAGAATATTTGGAACTAGCAGTAGTTTAGTATTCCCATTTTCTCACAGCACATCTAACATTACCCATTCTCATTTTATATTATTTTTGTCAATTTGTATGAGGTAAAACCCAAGCTACATTAATTTGTATTTAGCTCATTATTAGTGATTATTTTCTTATGATCATGTGGAATTCATAATTCTTAATTAAAAGACTATATTTAATTCTTTGACATATTATGGAGGGATTGTTAATCTTATATACTTTTGTATATTACAAATTTATTAGTATATTTGATCTAAGATTTTTTCCCACTCAACTTACAGAATCACAGAATTTCAGAATTCAGATGAACATCAGAGGCTGTCAAGTCTAATACTTTATTGAAAAGAAAACCCTTTGGAACATATCCAACAAGTGGTCAACCAGCCTCCATTAATAAATCTCTAAGGAGGAACCAACTACTTCTCTTCTAATTTTATATCATTGAATTTGTTTCTGTAAAAGATTTTGAATAATATTCATTCAAAGTTACCTACGATGTGTTTTGTGATCTTATCTAAAATTTGTCTAACCAAGAATTATATCCCTTGAATTAGCTACAAAAGATAATTTCCTCTAGTTTCCACTATCTTTGTAAGATGATTTTACTTGCCTACTTCCCCACAAGAACAACCTATAAATATTTTTCATACATATGAATCCCCTCCCTTTGTCTTAAATCCCTTTGGGATACACACATAGTAGTGGAATTTCTAAGTCAAAAATCATAAACAGTTTTATAGCCCTTTGAGCAAACTTCCATATTGTTCTCCAGAATGGTTGCACTAGTTCACAATTCCATCAACCATATATTAGTGTACCCATTTTTCCACATCTCCTCCAACATTAGTCATTTTCCCTTTCAATCATATTAACCAATCTGATAGGTTTGAGGTAGTAACTCAGAGTTGTTTTAATTTGCATTCTATAATTTTCTTTCAGTCTTCCTGCTAGCTACTAAATTATTCTTGTTCTATATGAAAAACGTTAGAATCAGTACAGCATTGTTGAGTGCCTTCTTCTTGTATTGCTTGATTATAGCTAGTTAGAATCACACAGTCCCAATATATTAAAAGAGAAGGGTGTTCAGGAAAATAATGACATGAAAAACTCTCAAGCTAGTTGTCTTTTAGATATGAAATCTACTAACCCTATGACTTAACATTTTAGACTTTTCTGATGCTTAGTCTTGTCTAATTCTTGGGATTCAATCAGCTTCATGAATAAGAATTCCCAGTACAATGCTAAGCAAATTACTCCAAATTATGAATCCTAAAAATTACAGCTTCTATAGTAAATAGAGACTACCCTCAGCTGGTTTGGCCATATTCTGATTGAAAGAATTACTGGTAGTAGCAATGTCAAGAGATGGTTTTATATACTTTCCTTCTATAGCAGATATCTTGTGATGACTCATTGAATTTCTCCTCCTATCATTACTGGGTTTTATTTTGTTTGTTTCATTTTAAAGATTTTTCTTCTCTTTATGCCTTTCTTATTAATTTTAAGTGTTAACAGTAGTGGGGGTTGGTGTGGAGTGGAAGAAGAGCCAAGATGGCAGTCAAATAAGCAATTTTCTCACTCTCCCAACAGACCATACTAAACAGCTTTTATAAAAAGTCAAACTGAATTCTAAGAGGGATAACCAATGAAAAGTCACAGTGAGTCACTTTTTCCAAAGCTAGGAAGCTTACGAAGACAAAAATAGAGATCTGTGGACAAGGGTGGGAACTGCCTCTGAGTATGACCCAAGAGAAGAAGCAACAGTTGTGGGTCTTGGAGTAGGTGAAATAGAAGTAACAATGGTACTACTAGGACCACACAACAACAGGATAAGTAAGAAGCCTGAATACTTACTATTCTATTCAACAGAGAAGTAGGAGAGGAAGGAACTGAAAGAAAGGTGTAGGATCATAAGAGAGTGAGTAGATTTAAGGAGGCAGTGGTCAGAAGCAAAACATACTTCTGAGGAGGTATCTTAGTTAAAAAAAAAAAAGATAATAGGATGGAGGAACTTAAGCAGTTAGAAATAACAATCCTGAATGTGAATGGGATGAACTCACCCCAAAAACAGAATAGGAGAGCAAAATGTATTAGAAAACAGAATCTAACAATACGTTATCTACAAGAGATATCTTTGAAAAAGGAAGACATGTAGAAAGATATAATAAGAGTTTGGGGCAAAATCTATTATGCTATATATGAAGAAAAAAAGAGAGAAGAGTAGCAATCAATGTAAAAAATCAATGCAAAAGCAAAAATTGACCTAATTTCTAAAATAATGATAATCATGGAAACTGCACTTTGTAAAAGATACCAGAAGCAATAAATCAATATCTATACCCAAATTTGAACCAAATAGCATAACATCCAATTACTTAAAGTTAATGTTATATGATGGGCAGCTGGGTGGCATAGCAGGTAGAGTGCTGGGTCTAGAATTAGGAAGACCTGATTTAAAATCTGGCTTCAGACACTTACTTACTGTGTGACTCTGGCAAGTCACTTAACCTTGTTTGCCTCATTTTCCACATCTGTAAAATGAGCTGGAGAAGGAAATATTGACCCATATTAGTATATTTGCTCAGAAAACCCCAAATATGGTCATAAAGATTCAGATATGACTGAAATGACTAAACAACAACAGATACTAATTGAGCTACAGGAGGAAATACACAGTAAAAACTGTACTAGTAGTGGATCTCAAATTACCTCTCTTAGATATAGATAAATCTAAACAAAAAGTAAACAAGAAAGAAGAAAATTAATAGAATTTAAGAAAAAATAGATATGATAGCTGCCTAAAGAAAATTGAGTGAGAATGGAAAGATGCTTATCTTTTAGTCAGGTGTATGTGGTAACTTCACAAAATGGATTATTTATTAAGCCACAAAAACTTCACAAATAAATGTAGAAAGCATAAGTATTAAATGCACATTTTTCATAAAATGATACAATAAAAATTGCATTCAAAAAAAGCTTTTTGAATCACAGGTTAAAAATTAATTACAAACCAGATAGTCTAATGCTAAAGAATAAACAAATCAAACAAGATATCATATAAATAATCAAGAATTTTTATTAAAGACAATGAGAATGATAAATTATACCTCTTTTTGGATGCAGCCTCAATAAAAATGAAAAATAAAAAGAGTAGATCATAAATTAAGCTTTCAAGTGAAAAAAAAAACTAGAAAAAGCAAATTAGAAATTCCCAATAAAGAATCAAAATACACATCCTGAAAATCAAAGAGATTAATAAAATTCAGAGGGTTTTTTTTTAATTACACTGAACCAATAAAAGTAGAATTTGGTTTAAAAAAAAAAATCAGATAAACCATTGGCAAGTTTGATGAAGAAACAAAAAACCTGTTAACTCTGGAGCTAATTCATGGATTACTGCATATTCTACCCTGAATTTCTTCCATTATATAGTTTCCAAAGAAATTAAGCACACATTATGTATGGCATTTCAATAATAACCTTAAAAATGTAACTGGTGATATAGTGGATAGAACAGTGGGTCTAAAACAGAAAGATCTATGTTTATGTTCAAACTCAGAATATTAATAACCTCTGTTTGTGTCAGTTTTCTCAAGTGTAAAATGGGGATTGTAATAGCACCTAACTTGAAGTGTTGTGAGAATCAAATGAGATAATATTTGTAAAAATTTCTTAACCCACTGCCTGACAATGAGGTACTATATAAATACTTTTGCCTTCTATCCATTTAGCAATTTAATTTAACAGTATTAAATAAAACACCTTCTATATTCCAAGCAATGTGCTAAATATTGAAGATGAAAAGACAAAAATGAAACAATATTTGCCCTTGATGACCTTATATTCTACTGGTTGGCATACTATAGGGAGGAATAATCTGTATACAGATTAATAAACAACAATGGAAAGTGTTAAGCATGAATGACCTGGAAGATCACAAAAGGTTTCATGAAGAGAAATGTTTGAACTGAGCTTTGAAAGTAGTTAAGATTTTAATAGATTGTGGTTTACAGGAAACATATTCTACACCCTAAAGTGGAGGTCTTAATCAGTGCAAATTAAGATAGGACATTGAATGCCCTATACAGAAACAGCAAATAGATCAATTTCACTACAAAATGGAGTATACAAAAGAATGTAACATAGATATCTGCAAAGTTAGGTTGAAGCTAAGTTTTGCTTGGTTATGAATGTCAAACATAATTGTGGATTTGGGACAAAACAGGATTAATGGCAAGACTAATGTAGTGAAAGGAAAACTTTTTATGTTAAGCCAGCAATCTTGGGTATGTTTCTTCCCTTTTCCTATCATTACCTATGTGACATTGGGTAAAATAGCTTATCTCACTGAACCTCAATCTCTTTTATTGATAAAATGAAAATAATAGTGCTCACAACTATCCATTTTATAGTTGTCATGGGAGTTCTTATGCAGAGTTTCATGACAATCCAGGAAGAATTTCACCTACTCTAATCTGTAAGACTAGGGGTTAAGAAGTGAACAACCAGGCTGAAAGAAAATTTATTATTGCTAAAGGATGACCACTTGGGCTAAGAGGGCCTTCATTGTTTTAGAGTACATATTAATATTTTATAACATTTTAGGTTTACTTATAATATTTAGCAAAAGACATTGTGAGGCAGAGTGGACATGGGGGAAGCCTTGGTATCATAGGAGTCGCTAAAGATCAGGTTAGTTCTTGGGGAAAATGAATTTCTCTGTAGTTAGCCTTATCATAATACCCTTTGTTGACAGGAAATTTACAAGATTGTGGTGCCCTCTTTAAAAGTAGAGTCATTCCTGTTCAGCCTGTTGTGATCAATAGTGAGGGAAATAAATGAACCTTATGGTTCTGTTTCCTTGTATTCAGAGGTTAATTTATCTAAGGAGCAGATCTTTCCTCCAAACTCATAGTACCTAAATTCTTCTACATAGGACTGATATTAGGATAAAATCAGATAATAGCTATGAAGTATTTTATAAAAGAAAAATAAAACATGAGCTATATTTATGTCTAGAATGATTAACAAATTAGACTTTGGCTATGTTGACACTCCATTTCAACCAAATGGTTAACAATGACAGCAGCTATTTTAGAAGGAATTTGATATATCTAACTGTCACTTATTTCTATAGCCAGGTAAAAGTTTTTATTTTTATTTTAAAACACTAAAATAATAATTATTACAATAATCTCAATAATATATTTTAGAAAGTAAAACTAAAATATTTTTGTCATATGGAATGAAGAATCCCTATTGTTGACATTGAGGTAAAAAGTACCGCACACAGGCATAATTTAGAATTTACTAATGCTTATTAGACTAGGGACATAATCCAAGAGATTCAATCATTTGCTTTAACATTCATCATTTCCTGTAATAGATGCTATATATGTAGCAGAATAATAGAAGAAAACAAATATAGCCTTACAAAGTTTGTCCCTCCACTAATTCCTTTAAGATTTCAATTTTTTTCTAACTCAAAGGATCTTAATATTTCATATATGTCTGTGTGTGGAACCTTTATGCAATTGGATTAAGCCTAATATTATAATTTGTTGCCTACCTTCACAATTGAAATGCGGAACTTCAGTTGCAGAGTAATGAAAATAAAAGATGCAATTTTTTTCCACACATATTTCTTGAAACTCTGAAATCTATTCACAGACTCAGCGGCAGAAGAACCCTGTTTGAAAGAGACAGATTACTCAATGAATATAGAGTTGTATTATTTAGGGATTTTTTTTGTTTGTTTAGAATAAGAGTATGCACTAAAAAAGAATTTTTGAAGTTTTATTTTTTTTTATCAGTGATCCTTAAAATGAACTTCATATTAAAAAACAAACCTAGTTCATTGCTAATACCTCCTGACACTTAAATTTTGATCAGAGAGCAAGGTCAGTCAAAACAAACAAAAACAAAACAAAACAAAACAAAACAAAAAACATGGTGAAGTATTCACATTAATTCTCTTAAGCTTCCATCACTGATTTTAATTAAATAGTCTTTGAACACACAGGCTTTAGGAAGTTGTGCGTGGGTTTGTTCTTACCTAATTACGTATTTGAAGCTAAGTACATTCTGAGATTAGCTCTTGTTAACTGAGGAATCACTAAATGTCTATAAATAAGTCAAAGGAGAGGGGGAAAATGCTGTGTTCTAAGATTGCTATAAACCTCACATATTCTTAATCACAGGTGACTATAGACATTCGTTTTATTCAATCAGGTAATTATATATATATATATATATATATATATATATATATATATGTCATATATATATGCATATAATCCATTTAATGTGTTAGAACAGAAAAAGTTCCAGCTTTCAGTGAATTTGAAAATCATTTAGATTTAGTCAGTAATAGCTAATATGAGCTAGCTTTTATATAGCAACCACTATGTGGCAAGTATTTTTGAAAAAAATATCTCATCTATTTTTTACAGTAAGCCAGGGAAGTAGATGCTATTGTGATCCCTTTTTTTTTAGTGGAAGAAACTGAGGTAAAGTGATTTTTGTAGACTCACATAGCTTATAAGTGTCTAAGGTCTTCTTGATTCCAGACTTCAACACTTAGCTGCCAGATTCATATCTAGTTATACACAGAATTTTGCCAAGAAACCAGACCTCAGGCATTGCAGTCTAATGCTCTCAAAATTCCATGGGAGAGAGAGAGAAAGAGAGAGAGAAATTAAAGGTGACACATCTTAGGTAGCCCAACACTTTCATTTGATAGGAGGAAACTGTGACTCAAAGAAAGAAAACTGTTGAATTTCATATAGCTGTTATTTTAGAAGAGCTGATCCTTAGACTCAGGTCTCCAGACTTCAAGTTCAATGGTTTCCCTTGTCAAGTTTCTAAATTTGAAGGTTTTAAAAGAAAAGGGTGTTTGTCTGTTGTTTGTATATTGGTTCTACCTTCCAAGGGTGATGGTAATTTACCATGCTTAGATGAATCAAGCTGTATATGGCTCAATGAACTTCAGTGACCTTTTGGCTCACCTTGTAGGCAAGTCATTTAAACATCATAAAGGTCCCAGCTGGGTCCCAGCTGCAGTTCATATGAAGTACACCTGGGATATAACCACCAGATGGGGAATTTGATAATTGGTAAAGTTACTCTTGAATAATAATTCTCAAATTAATGTTACATTTTAGAATAATACTTTAATTTTTAAACTATATTCATTTTCAAATTGAAGAATGATAATGTATATTAAAGACATTCATTTGGATTAAGAGTAAAGGACTCTAAATTAGTAAAAATAAAGTTATAGGATAAATTGTTTCATTGTAATGATAAATAGAAAATTGAATCATTGCCAAGTATTGAAAATTCTGGGTTTCTTTATAAATAGATTTTTTTTTAAAACAACAATAACCATTCATTTTATGAGCATGTTTTAATGAATAGATCAGAAGCATATGTAATTAGCATGTCAAGCACTCATAAATGACTATTTCTAAGAATTTGAAAGTAGTTTATTTTTCTGAAATTGAAAAAAACTCGTTATCTCATAATCTCCATCATCTCATAAATATACTACTGTGATGTTACTTAGTAACAATAGTATGATTTAACATACATAATGCCATGACTTTATATTATTCTGCCATATTTTTAAATAAAAAACTAGGCTGCCTTGAATATATGTATTTTATAGTTAGTGTTTGCATCTCAAATTGAGATGAGAAGTGGTGGTTCTTTATAAAAAGTTAGTAATGAGAAAACCAGGGTACATATGTGTGGACTTGTGTGTTTTCTATTTTAACTATTCAGCAGAAGAATGAAGTAATCCCACATCTTTTGACTTGTCAAAACATGTTTTAGTAAAATCAATTCCATTCAAATTTACTTATTTCATTTTCACAGAAATTATTAGCAACAAGATGCTGGTTATGCCTAAAATCGGCTAAGCTTATGCCACACACACATGCATACGCATACATATGCATATCCCCCAAACCTCACTGCGTTCAGTCTAGCAAGTTAATTAGAGAAGTGATCAGTTCTAACTACTTAGTATTCATTCAGATTAATTTATTGTTTGGGGAAGAGTTGACTGAATTCAGCCATTATTGTTTACTTACCCAAGTCAATCTGCACGTATATAAATATAGCTTCAAGTATCAAACCAAATTAGTGGAGGATAGTCCATTAAAAAATGAAAGAACAACTTAATTAAGAAAATGTTTGCCAGTTAGGGAATACAATATGAATAGGCACATGAGTATTACATAGTAGGAATTGTGAAGGGTATTTGATAAACTAAAGGCATGGTACTTAGGGGAACTAATAATTTATCTGCAGAGGGGCAGCTAGATGGTGCAGTGGATAAAGCATCAGTGCAGGAGTCAGGAGGGCCTGAGTTCAAATCTCACCTCAGACACTTGACACTCACTAGCTGTGTGACCTTGGGCAAGTCACTTAACCCCAATTGCCTCATCCTGGGTCATCTCCAGTCATCCTGATGAATATCTGGTCACTGGATTCAGATGGCTCTGGAGGAGAAGTAAGACTGGTGACCTGCACAGCCCTCCCTCACTCAAAAAACAAAGTCAAGTGCAAGTTATGTCATTATTTCTCTGATGACATAGTCCTCTTTGGCAATGAAGAATGAATACACACAAAAAAATTTATCTGGGGAAAATAGGCACAGAGATGTTCATAAAGATAACAAGAAGAATCATGAAAGAATTGTCCTCAAAACAAGGAAGATTTGGGTTCAAATCCTACCTCTGTCATACTGACTGTATGACCCTATGAAAGTCACTTTCTTTCTCAGGGCCTAGGTAATTTTTAAAAATTGCGGACAAGCTGCTTTGTTAGAGGAAATATTTCCACTTGTGTATTCCTTTTCGTCAATGAAATCACCTGCCTTAAACAGTCCTTGTTCCTACCCTGTTCCTAACAATGGTGATAATAATAGTTTTAACTAACATTTATATACTTTAAGTTTTGCAAAGCACATGAACATATTGTATTATGTTATCTTTAAAACAACCCTGGTAAGAAGGTACTAACATTATCTCTTTTTTTGCAGAGAGAGCAAATGCAATAAAGAGAAATTAGATTATTTATCCATGATCATATAGCCTGGAAGTGTCTAAGGCAGGATTATAAATCAGAACTTTCTCTCTTTAAGTCCACCATTGTATCACGATCTTCATAATATAGCAGCAACATATCTTTTTGGAAATTGTTGCACTGTTTGCATTCTGTGATCCCACTAATTTGGTCTCTCTCCACTGTGGCACTGTAGCTCACATTCCTGAAAAGCATTCCTTCTTTATCTCCAAGTTTATGGTACTTCTGTCTTCCTGTAGCAATGAGTTGCAGCACCCTCTTCTGCATGAAGTTCTTCCGATGGCTATGCCCTACTTCCCAAAATACATTTTATTCAACTAAGTTTCATATATGTATATATATATGTATATATATATATACACAAATATATATATATATATACACATATGTATATATGTATCAGTATTCATTCACTTTAATATTTATGCCATATACAGACACACATATACACACACACTCAGAGAGAAAGAGAGAGAGAGAGAGAGAGAGAGAGAGAGAGAGAGAGAGAGAGAGAGAGAGAGAGAGAGAGAGTGTTCCGAAAGCTTTAGTGTAAGTCTTAAGCTACTAAAGTAAAGCTTACAATTTTCACTAAGAATTTTGGGGCATCCTATACTACTTGTTTTCCCCATTAGAATATAAGCTCCTTGTGAATAGAGGTCGTTTCATTCTTTGTAGTTATATCCATACCACCTATGTTATAATAGATACTTAAGAAATGCCTTTTTTATTTATTGAAATCCCTGAAATGGATATTTCTTTTGTAAGACTTAAAATTCCTTATGAAATTATGGTAATCTGTATAAATACCTATTCTCTTACATATTTCTTTTTTTGCTGTTCTAAGATTTTTATTAAAATGGGTATGAAACTAATTAGAGCAAGTATCTATAATATAATACAAATTCAGTGGCCATGTGCCTAATACATATATAAATAATAGAATGATCAGTTGGGTAATTGATCAAGAAAAGAAGCTTGGAGGAATAGTTACTTCAACCACTGCATGAGATATGAGCTGGGAGAGAAGTGATAAAGTGGAGTGCAAAAAGCATAATTCAAATATTAATTTTTAATGTATTGCTGGAAACAAATGTTAAATGTTTACCTGAACAAATTAAGAGAAAGATCTCTGTAATTCTCCTCTGTTCATCCTTCTCCTCATCATGATCATCAACATGGAAGTAAGGCATCAAGCAGTGAAAACAACACTAACCTATGAGCTAGAAGAGCTAGAAGAATAAACTGTTTCACTGGGAAACGGTTGAGGGCATTGACATTTTACTAATGTGCTTTTACACAGGAGGCTACATTTTGATCCTATTACATCATATGGTAACATAAATGGCAAATTGAAAGAGATTATTTTTCAGATATTTTATTTTGTTTTATAGTAATGAGACTTTTGGAGGTTAAAAATTATTGAAATAATTTATATTCTCTAAGATGACCCACTTTAAGTCCTGAAAATACTTATTCATGGGAGGAACAGAATATAAGGACATCTTAAAGGATCAAGTGAGTGTGTGTGTGTGTGTGTGTGTGTGTGTGTGTGTGTGTGAATTGACAAACCTGGTCCTCCAAGAGTTAAGTTTAAATCCATTTTAATCCAGTTTTTTTAATCTGTAAAGAAAAAATAATAATCCCTATATAAATTGAAAGTTTGTTCTGAGGATCAAATGTACATGTGAAAATAACTTAAATCAATCAACCGATATTTATTATGTGATTATTATGTGTCAAGCACTTAATCAAATGCTCAGGATACCAAATTCATATATTAGAAATGTTTATGTGTGTCTCTATATACATACATGTGTACATGTATGTGTATATGCATTCACATACATCTATATTCATATATGATTTCCTTGTTCAGCAAAAAGTTCAAGGAAAACTAATGTGGTCTCTTGGAGAGGATTCTGGAACGGGAGCCAAGACCTGGATTCACATGTCATTGTTAAGAGCTTTCTAGCTGTACAACCGTGGGCAAGTCACATCATCTCTCTGAGTTGTTGTGTCTTCATAGGTAAATGAAAACTTGCTGTCACTACCTACCTTGGTATTGAAGAGCGTCTAATGCAGACATTGAGGCAAGTATAAAAGTACCTGCATATTATGTGATTAAGGCATTCTGTAAACCTCCAAGCATTATGTAAATGTGACCTATTATGACTATCTCCTAAAGGACCAAGCTTTTATAAAAAGGGATGCTTGCAGATCTGGTATTTGGCTCATTATTTGACAATATTCAAAATCAGATTGAAGTGTACTAAACAGTTATGTACAAGATGCGATGCCATAGTGAACCCAAAGTATTAGAATCAGAAAAATACTTATTAACAAGTTGATGCATTTCCAAAGTGTCTAACTTAGAACTAGGGAGTAGTTTAGAAATGAGGAGCATCTGGATGGTTATTTATTAAAGGCCCTCAGGTGGAGGCTGCTGTGTTTGGCATTACTCAGAGCAGCTTCTAAAGACATGACACCTGCTCTGTGGAAGCTCACATTATATAAAGTATTGTTAGAACTCTTCTAAGTCATAATAACACATACACCATTTAGGGATGTAGCATTGCAAACCTGGGAAAAGAAGACAATGTCTGAAATTAATATAATGTTCTCTACAGCCATGTCATGATTAATCGTATTTATTTACTTGATGTAATTTTGTTGTTAATTTGCTTTGAAAAGGCAATGTTCAGATTTTTGGAGTGTGTGTGTGTGTCTGTGTGTGTGTGTGAGTCTGTGTGTGTATGTGTCTGTGTCTGTGTCTATGTTCTTTTGTACCAGGGAATAGGAGGGATATAGTAGTTATGAGAATTCTATATTCACACAAGGCTGAAAATATAAAAGTGGGAACTTGGTTGTCTGGGAGAATAGAGGCTTCCAGAAATCAGGTAGATAGCGTCAGAGGATAGTTGGAAGGCAAAGAAAGCAGTGGGCTAAAGCAATGAAGGGACTGTGAATATTTTAAGGAGGGGACCATACCTCTATATTGTCTGAGAATTTGTGAACTACAGACGAATCTCTCTGAAGACACAGAAGTGTGATATTTTTTGGTTTGATAGTCTTTTATATTCTTAGTTATACTAGTACCTTGGCCTACATATATTCATTTTAATCTCTGAAATTCATGACTGCATAGCAGATCTAGAAAAAAATGGTGTAACAGAGGTTATGTCATAGTCAATAAATAGCATGAGGAGAAGATGCACTGTTTCTTTTTATCCTGGAGAAAATGAATTTATCTATCCATCTCCAGTGTGCCATTCACCCCAGCCTTTGTGTTTCATTTTGAACCATCCTGTTACCATGAGGTGCGGTAGGACCACTTAAATTGTAGCATATGGTTCCTATAGCCCAGAGAGTTCAGAGGTTAGGAGCAGAGACCTCCATTCCACATAAGATATTTGCA
This sequence comes from Notamacropus eugenii, assembly GCF_028372415.1. Classification (NCBI taxonomy): domain Eukaryota; kingdom Metazoa; phylum Chordata; class Mammalia; order Diprotodontia; family Macropodidae; genus Notamacropus; species Notamacropus eugenii. The sequence goes on from NC_092876.1 coordinate 262,574,875, forward strand.
AAACGTAGGTAATAAAATATTAATTGCCTACCTCAAAAGGGAAGGAGGGGAGTGCTTTGCAAACTGCAGGGCTATATGAATTTAAGCTTAATGTACCACATTTTCAACTGAAGCCCAAAGTCCCTCTTGAAATTCAAGGCAGCAGAACATAATTATATAATTATTTCTAGGTGATATAATATTATTATATAATATCTAGGTTATAAGGTTATGACTATCCATTTTCAGAAGTGACAGTAATTATCTTTGCAATTTATTAATAGACCTTATATATCACCAAATGAGGCACACAGAGTTTTCCCAATAACACAGAGCTTATTAGAACACTAGGCTTACACTTAAAACAACATTTCTGGGTCTAACTCTAGCTTCCTCAATGATCCTAGTCTCTATCTAATATCCTTGTGGATCCTTACCATAGGTTGTCTTCTTCTTTCATTGCTTTTGTGCCTGTCGTTTCCCCTACTGAATTGTATACAGGACCAGAGCCTACAGTACACACTACAAATATTTGTTTAATGTGTAAAAATAGGATGAATAACAAAATTAATCTCACTACTACAAGTTGACAGAGAAGTAACTAGTCTTAGCCACCCATTGTTAGTAGAAAGGAAAATTGACTTACTGAATCTTTACTGCAAATTATCAAAAATCCTTCTAATTAAATGGAGGCAAGGTTTGTTTTATTCTTCCTTAGGGTGAGAGCCACTTTGTCTCTTTAGAATTAACTCAGAATAACATAAACCACAAGATTTTGGGATTAGAATGGGCTTCTAAGCAATCCATCCTTGAAAAAGAATTACTTCTGCAAATTTACTCCATAAATGATCATCCTTTCTGAAAGTCTCCATTGAAGAGGGAATAAGGATCCCCTGGTGGAACCCCTTCCACTTTAGTATAGCTCTAATTATTAGCAAGCACTTGTTAATATTTTCTTTTCTCACTTCAATCCCTAATTTACCTCATTGCAAATTCTACCCGTTGTTCCTACTTCAGTTTTCTAGGGTCAAAGAGAACAAATTTAATTCCTTTTCCCCAAAATATCTATTCAAATGTTTGAAGAAAGTAATCAGGTCCCTTCTGAGTGTTCTCTTCTCCAACGGAACATATATTGCTCTTTCAATTTATTGTCAGTGGCATGAACTGAAGACGCTTGATGATTCTAGTTCTTTTCTAGATACTCCACAGCTTTTTAATATTCCTACCCCTGCCCCCCCAAAAAACCCTGTAGTGCCCATATCTGAACTGGTCAAAGGAAAACAAGACTTTGGTCTTTTAATTTCAGCCTATTATCACATTAGAGTCTTTTAGTCTTCAATTTCACACTGTTTCCTGACAGTGAACTTGCAATCCACTATGACCCCCAGATCTTTTGAAAGGCCATTGCAGCCTAACTACTTCCAACTTTTTCAATATTCCAAATTTTTATATTTATGTCCATCACAAAGGCACTGAGTTGGGGGAACAGAAAATTTTGTCTAGAACAATGGATAATAGGAAATAACAGTGGTATTATTAGAAGAAATATTTATCTGAGGCAGTGTTACTCAGCAGAAACAAACAAAACAAAACAAAACAAAACCCAGCCTTGGTATAAGGAAGGATTGCATTGAAGTTCTGCCTTGGACACACACTGTGTCACCCTGGACAAGTCACAGCCTCTCAATAATCAAGGCAACTCTCAAAGACTATAAGTTGCAAAGGTGGTATGTATCTACATTGCTAGAGACTTTTCATCCCAGTAGTTTCCTACACCAGGTCCAGTTCCTATCATTATTTACCAAACTAAGGTTTTATTATTATACCTCATTTTCATGTGGAGGTAATTCTATGCTCTCAAACCCTTTGCCAGGAGTGTAAACTCTTATGGCCCTTCTAAAGAGAAAAGACTCCTTTATCAACTCAATATATTATTGTACAAACAACTATACTTCAAGGCAGTCTGTGATAGTATTCTAAGAGTGGTGAAAGAAAGGAGTTTAATATTTTATCTATGTTAACAAAGTGAATTGTAAAACAGAGGAAAATGGAATTAGAGAATGACAGGAGAAGGGAAGGTTAAAGTAGATGGGCAAGCCAAGTGTAGAAGTGATGAAAGAAAGGAGTTGTAGAACTGATGGTTAATGAGTAATAGTAAATTTCATTTCATCTTATCTATGTTCTTATGGCTTAAGCATTTAGCACAGTGCCTGGCACATAGTAAGAGCTTAATAAATGTTTATCGATTGATTGTCATATAGTAACTATCAAGTCACTCTTTCTCCTCTACATTATGTTACATCCTCAACTTATGATGTTCTCCTTTCTAACCTTTTTGCCTAACACCTTGCCTCCCAGTTTCTCAACATTTTTCAAGATTTTATTGCTTTCATCATGTATGTATTTTAGCCATCATTATATTTGAATGAGCTATTGTTTTTAATTTTAGGGTCAATTTGAATTGATTCCTATCATTCAAGATATAAAGGATGTTATCCTACTCGATATCAATAACAAATTTGACAAGAATGCTCAAGAACTTCAATAAGTACATATTAGGCACATACTCTAACCAAGATATTCTGTGAACTTTGTATATAAAGCCAAAACAAAACACCATCAAAGAGTTTAGGGTTTATAAAACTGTTTAGCTATATGGCAATATTTAAATATTAATGATTATGAATTAAACTAATCTATTTTAACTGCAGTGAATTAAAGTTATAAAAATTTGAAGTGATCTACAAATTACTAGAGAATTTGCAGTAAGAATAACACATATGTCATAGATCTTTATGTTTATAAAAAATTAAATGAAGATGACTATGATAAATTTTATTACTTAAATTACAATTCTGAAAACATTATTTGGATATAGAATTTAAATCTTATTCCCTAGAGAAAGCATATTAATATAAACTATCTTCAGACAAAACACACCAAATTGGTAAACCAATGTAATACAATATATCACTTTGATTTTTTTTTAATTCATTGAGTAATTGTTTAAGGTGTTACTATAAACCTTGATATCCAGATTGTACTTCTTGGAAAGGAGAAGGATATCTCTGTCAACACTTAGATTGTTTTTCTTTCAAACAATGCAGGATATTTTCCTCATTTCCTTAACCCTATAAAGAAACATGTGTGTGCATATATGCAATATATAATGTATATACATATGTACGTGTGTGAATTTATTGACATAATGAATAAGAGCCAAACATTCAGCAATTATGTTACTATGTAATCTAATCGAGCCTGAAGCTAGTAACCTGAATTAAGGTATATTGGTAAAATGTTATGGTCCCTCATCACAGATGTACAAGGCTTATGGAATGAGAGAATATTGAGGTATCTAGTTCATTATTCTTTTTAAACAAAGTGACTCCTAGTCAGCATAGACAGAAGCATATCTGTATAAATATGCAAACTTTTAAAACTTTCTAGAAAAGTATCTGTTTCTTTAAAACATTGTGTAAGCCTTAATATCTCATGTAAACTAAATTATTACTAATCATCATCATCATCATCATCAAAATTATTTATTAGCACCAAACATATATACATGCTTGTAGAAACATTTACTATTTGGGGGGTTGGTTTTGACAATATTCCAAATAAATCAATACAGCTTTGCCCCCCCCCCCCGAAAGATTCACCTGAGATGGCTTACTCTGGTTCTTTAGAGATTTTTTATCTTTTTATCTTTTCTTTTTTCTCCTCCAGTGTAAAGAGGTGTGTGTCTGTATGTCTGTTTGTCTATGTGTCTGCATGTAGTTGCAGATAAGGAAGCGAGATGAGTTGTTCTTTACTCTGAAGGTTTCCCACTCTACATCAATCCTTTTTATATTTAATTCTTTCTTTCCCCCAAAGTAAGAATACTTTATTTCCTTTGCTCATTTATACAATTTCCCCCTAAAATTATCAAGGATTTAATTTTTCTCTCTTCCACTTCACTAAAAATGGAAATTAAAAAAAATATAACAGATAAGAATAATCAAGAAAATAATTAACCTCTGTTTTGGCCAGGTCCAAAACTGTGCTCCATTTGCCATATTAGAAAATCACTTTGGTCAGAAATTTAATATATTCCTTATTATGAGTCCTATGAAATCAGGATTGATTGCTCCATTGATCAGAATTCATAAGATTTTCGATATAGTTCCTTCTTACAATGGTGATATCTTATTTATATATTAGTCTCAGCATTTGGCTAATTTCACTCTGTATTAAGTTTAACCAAATTTTTCTTTGTCACTTTAAAAATGTATTTTCTTTCATTTTGATAGCACAATGTTACATTGCATTCATTTTCCATAATTTGTTCAGTTTGTACCTTATCAAAGGGCACCCCCTAGTTTCTAGTGCTTTCTGCCTATCATATCCTTAGGTATGATTCAGCACCACTTACACATATACCTCCTATAGATTTAGCTATAGATAGAATTTGTCAATGTTCTTACGGAAAAGAAAATTATAATTTTATTAGGTCAAGGGCCATAGATTCCATAAGCAATATTTATTGTGTAATATTTTAACTATAAACATTTATTTTCTAGAACAGTATTTTTCCTTCACCTAATAGTTGTGGAATGTGGCTACAATAAGCCTTTGAGTTTTCATTTTGAGAACTCTTTCAGGAGGTGACTGGTGGATTATTTCAATGACTATTTTAACCTATGGTTCTAGGATTTCACAGCAGTTTTCTTTGATGATTTATTGAAAGATACTGTCCAGGCTTCTTTATTTGGATTATGGTTTTCAGATAGTTTCATATTTCTTAAATTATCTCTCCTGGATCTCTTTTTCAGATCAGTTGTTTTAACAATGAATTATTTTACATTTTCTTCTATGTTTTCATTCTTTTGATTTTGTTTGTCTCATTCATGATGTCTTGCAGAGTCATTAGATTCCACTAGCCCAGTTCTAATTTTTAAAGTATTATTTTCTTCAGCTGTCTTTTGTACCCCCTTTTCTATTTTTAAGGGATTGTTTCTTTCAGTTAATTTTTGTGCTTTCTTTTCCAAGCTATTAACTCCTTTTTTACATAATTCTCTTGCACAACTCTCATTTCTTTCCCCAATTTTTATTTTACCTCTCTCAATTGATTTTTAAAATCCCTTTTGAGCTCTTGCAAGAAGACTTTTTGGGCCTGAGACCAATTCATATTTCTGTTTGAGGTTTCACATGTAGGAATTTTGTCATGGTTGTCTTCTTCTGAGTTTGTGTTTTGAGCCTCTTGGTCATCATACTACCTTTCTATGGCTAAGGATCTTTTTAATTTTACTTTTCTTTTCTTTTTTTTTAAATTGAGCTCTCTGTTGCTAATGTACTCATCGAGGTTCTTTGCATTGAGGACCAGGGTGCCTGGTCACTGGATTTCTACACCAGGGCTTCTGTGGCTGTCAGCTTGCTCAGTGCACTCAGGTGGCCTGGATTAATCATACCTCCTGTGTCCTGGGTTTTAGCAGTTTTCCTGTTGCACTGGGGCTGAATCTTCATAGCTGTCCTGCTATGTCACTGGACTGCTGAACCAGAACTGCAGAGCCTTGACTGCTGCTCTGTGTTACGGTCAAGTGCCTCCTGTTGGCTTGCCTGGACATTGTGTTAGTCTGTACTCCCTTTTCATTCAACTGAGACAGGCCTTTCCTGAAGTGTTTCTAAGTTATATTGTGTTCAATAATGGTTTCACTATTTTTTTTGGATTCCATACCTCAAGACTTCTTTTAGAAGCTTCATTAAATGTTGTTTCTGAGGGAAATTACGAAGGGCTTTGGCAACTTTCTAGATTCTCTCTGCCACTATACTGGGATTAAATTTGGCATCAAAACACCTGTGGCCTCACTCATGGAAGAACTAGTCATTGAATTCACAACATTACATTATTTAATTTGATAGTTCATCACGGTCCTTCAGGTTATTTAACTCCACTTAAGACCTAACTTTATGAAGATTTATGTCAAGTAAGTTATTGGATAGAAAGGTTTCCCTGTCTGATAAATATAGAATTAGAACACCAGCCTGCTTCTAGATTAAATGTTAATAGATCATTGCCAGGCCTAGAGGCCTGTGGGCTACCCGAGTCTTCTTACCTCACCTCTCGTATGAGAGAAAGGACGTTCCAGAGTCGAACAAGGGTTGAGCTTTATTCAGGGTTCTGGTTACAAGTGCAGGGGAATTCTTCCTTAGGAGGGAGCGAAGAATCTCCCAAGGAGGCAAAGATCTTACAATAAGAGATTGGAAGTAGAAGTGTAAGTGGGGAGAGAGGGGGAGGGGAGAGAGGAGAGAGGAAAAGCAGAGCCTTGTTGTCCTCACCACTCCGCGCCCCTCCGCCCAAGAGAACTTTCAGGCTTTCCTGATCCTACTTAAACCCTCCAGCAGCATAGTTTGCATCTGAATACCGTGCTGTTAGATAACAATAGTGTGCCCAGATCCGGGACAATCTTGAGGGCGGGGAGAGCTCTCTCCCATCACGTTTCTCACGGGAAGAGGCAGAAATACACGAGATAGCTCGGTTCACCTCGATTCCCAGTCGTTTCCTGGGGGGGCCTCGTGAGAACTCTAAGATTTAGAAGTTCCCACTTTTACCCGCCCGAGACCGCCCACACGGAATTGAGCTTCTAATCCCAGCAGATCATATCTTTGACCTTAGAGTTTAGAGGACAATTATAATCCTGTCTCTTGCCTGTTGGTAAGATTCAGTAAAAAGCAATGAGACTAAAGGGATGCATTCAACCAATAAGAGGTCAATGAACACAACAATGGCCAAGATAATAAAGATAGTTGTATGAAGGAAGATGAAAAATTTGTAAGATTTCTAGGTTGGTACCTAATCCAGATCTAAAAATCTTAAAGATTAGGTAAGGTCAGGCGATTTAATATATTCTTGGCAGAAAATACATAAGAGAATACTCAGATACAATTATAAGAGATGGCATCTCTTATAAATCACAGTTTGCAGAAGCCATTTGTAAGATATTGCTAAAAAATTTTCTTTTTTTTTCTGATCACAAATTCCCCGTTTGGCACTCTTGTACAGAACAAGTAAATATTGAGGAAGGCCAGAAAAGAATATTAACCAGTTTGGCATCAAGGTAACTTTTGACATTCTAAATATTGTCCAGATTAATCATAGATTCATTTGGAGAGGTGTAGAGGAGTTAAAATGAGGAAATCTAATTCTTCTGAGAAATGATGAGCAGGCTTCTCATCAAAGAAAGGCTTAAGCAATTTATTTTTTATTGTATTTGACACATCTCAAAGTTCATTTTGCAATATCCTAATTAAAAATTGAAAGCAAAAGTCTGAGTCTACACATACTGCGTGAAGGAGAGAATTAATGTGTCTTAGTAATCTGCCAACCTCCCTCCCCTAATAAAACATCTTTGTCCCAAAACAGCCAGATAATTAAGGCGAAAGTGTTTCTTCAGTTGAATGATTTGGGTCATTGCTCAGTTCTCCACCTGATTTAAGTACGTAAAACCAGCCAGCTATAAATAGCCATGATTCTGGAGTGAACATGGCAGTTACCATATACTTTGTTAGTACTGAAACGCTTGTGGAGAAATGAGGACAAAAATAATTGCTTTGTTCAGGGAATTTGTTAAGGGTAATGGATAAAATATCCATCTATGGAAGTTGAGTTTAAAACTTACATGAATTACTTTTGCTGATACAAGTTGGAATGTGTAAAAAGTGATCAATAAAAAGATGCAGAGGAACAGAACAGCTTCATTCTTACTTTTCACTCATGGGATTTGGACTCTGATTTCTTCATTGTTTGAAAATGAACAATCTAGATAAGATAGTCTTGCCTACTAAAAACTGACTAGAAATAAATATCTGCTAAGAAGTACAACAAACAACACAAAAATCCCATTACATAAGCATTGTCACTTTTCTCAAAAGCGTTTTGAGTCATTCCTGTATGATGGGGCTATTGGAAAGAAACAGATCAGGTCAAATACAGATATTAAATTTCTGTGTGGGTTGTTACTTATATAGTGAAGAAAATTTAGTGTATTAGTGTGTGTTATACACATATAAATGCTTTCCATACCTTGTATTTGCATTCCAGCTATTTGAATTGTTTTATACATTATTTTGTCAGGAATTTTTTTTGATGAAAAATGCTTGTTTCAGGCCTAATTCTTAAGAAATCTTTGAGGGGACTTTATCTCTCTCTCTCTCTCTCTCTCTCTCTCTCTCTCTCTCTCTCCCAGTTTCTCTGTATCCCAGATACTTAGCACAGGGACAAGCATGTAGCAAGCACTTCATAATTCCTGTTCACTTGACCGGCCCCAGTCATATAGGAAGTTTGCATCCTTTGGCGACTCATGCAAGCTGAATTCCTTGTGTTTGATGAACATACAACAAACATACATACATACACACATATACATAGATACACAAACTCTTTATTTTTTGAACATATGTGTGTACGTGTATGCTATCAGCAATCCAAAGAATAAAATCTTTATATGTTGACCTGGAGGTTAAATCAAAACCCATTTGTTCTTGAATATCAGACTAGCTGTCTAGCCCCTATGTAATACTGATTCTCTGTTAAAATACATAGTTTTATAATTGTTATAAATGTTCTGAAAATTTGGCTATCTCAACTCCCAAATATAGAACACAATCCTAAAATTACACTTCAAAAACCCACATATACACGTGTATATATAATGCACACATATATGCATAGATATGTGCATTTGGTCATGACTATGTTGTCATGGGAAAGGATGTTTAACTTTCAAGAGAATATTGAAACAGATATAAACATAAGCATATATGTGCGTATATAAATATATATGCACATGAATAAACCCATAAACATGAATAAGTGTTCAAATGTGTGTTCATATATGTATATATGCATATACATACACATATGTGTATAATATGTGAAATGTGTGTTAATGTGTGTTTCTGTGCCTGTATATGTAATTTTTAAGTATATACTGAAAAATAGCCTTGATTATAGGGTGTATTGTAAGATCATGCAAGTAGGGTAATAATAGGGGCTTTGTGGAAGGAAGGAAACAAGCAAAAAAGGAAGGAAGGAAGGAAGGAAGGAAGGAAGGAAGGAAGGAAGGAAGGAAGGAAGGAAGGAAGGAAGGAAGGACGGAAGGAAGGAAGGAAGGAAGGAAGGAAGGAAGGAAGGAAGGAAGGAAGGAAAGGAAAAATGGTTTGCATACAACCCAGTCTAGTGATACTAAAATTCAATTTTGAATAATCACATAATGTGAACCTGCAAGAATAGATTATACTGACATTTTTTGTATATGATTTGCTATTAGAGTAATTATTAAGTGCAAAAGATAGTCTTATAATGAATGGGGGCATGAGAAAATTTCACATAAGGGAACAGAATGATCTGGGATTCATATCAAGACTAATTATTTCCCAAGTTATAAGTAATTGCATTGCCAAAGGGCCACATGTGCATAGCACATGACCAGGTGATACTGTAATTGTGAGAAAGATAATGACAGCTCTGTGACCAGAATACATCAATCCCATAACAAACCTGCACATCTGTTATGTAATTAGTATTTTCTTAATTATATTTTTACAGTAATGTCATGCTCATCATAAAGATACTTGCTACAGGTAGTCAGTTAGTTTGGCAAAGGCTTAAACTCCACAATCTGGGTGTAAATTTAAAAGTATGATTTCGATTGTCCATATAGATTATAGGATAGAGGTAAAGTAAGCATATCTAATGATAACAAACACAGCTTGATCCTTCTCCTTCCCTTCCCCTTTCCTTGAGCTAATGAGCCAATGTCAAAAAGAAACTTGTACAACGTAAAAAATTCAGGCACTAGGAAAAACAGAAAATTTTCGATTATCATATAGTCCCAAGACCCATCAGTATAGAATACCATCTGAGAGAGTATACTAGGGAACATAAATTTATACTAAGATCAGAGCCTAACTCTGGACAAAATATTGACATTGTCAATTAAATGAATTTCAGATTTCCTGAACAGCATATTGCAGTTAGCACAGACCTGGACATGTGAAGGTACAGGAAAATATTTGTAGAACAAGATAAGACATATTTTAAGTCATTAAGATTTTACATGTTCATTTAAAATATAACAGATATAATTAGGAACTGTGACAACCAAGGCTATTTCAGTTGATGATGGAAGGGAAAGGGGATACAAAGAATATTGTAACTCACTGTCATCTAGGTGTAAAAACTCTGGAAGAGTGGTAACATATCTTCGAATGTATAACCCATCCCTCATAGATAAGTTGATCCCTGACATTAAAACCACATAGGTCCAAGGGCTCAAGAGACTGGTGGCACTTTGGGGACATCAGTACAAGGAAGGAAAATTGTCTTCCTGGATGTCTGTTTCTTTGATCAAAACATCAGTCACTCTACTTTCTTTACAATGCTGAAAAGTTATTATAATATGTATTTTAAATATACGTTATCAAAACAAATCTCTAAATCTCACTAAAATCTCACATTCTGCCTTGGGGGAGGCATTTTTCCCAAAACAGCTGGTCAGGACTTAGAGGTAAGTTAGATGAGGTGTTTTCAATTTTTGCCTTCCTTTTGAGTGATAAGAAAACAAGGATAGAACGTAATTGTGCCACTGAAATAGAAAATATAGGATACGGGTTAAATAGAGCCAAAAAAGAGGGAATAATAATAACAGAGGAAAAACAAAATAACACAAGGGTTTTGTAATGATCTTTCTTGGTTGGTTTGGCATCTTCAAAGGATCAGCTTCATTGAGACAAGATTGTATATCTTTGCACTAAATCATAACGTAGGAGTAGGGGGTGTGAAATGCTTAGGAGTCTAGTAAGACATGGTTAAGACATAACTAAAAAGGATTCATAGAATGAAAATGAGGATGGCATGAAATGAAAACTAATTTTTGACAAAAATACATTATACTTCAATTGTTTTAAAAAGAGTGGAAGTTCTGTTAGATAAATCTAAAAGAACAATAAACAAAAAGAAAACACAACTGAATGAACATTAACCTCTAAATTCCTCAGTTATTCATTTCCGTAACCTACTCCTCCATTTATCCCAGTTACAGAGAGCATCATCCGTTTTATGTTGCCTTCATCCTCAAGTGTCTCACTTCAGTTTCTATGAATTCTGAAATTCCTCTATCTAAACATAATATTTTCTCTTTCCACCTTTCCCTTTACTTTAAAAAAATGCTTAAAGCAGGAGATCTTTATTTTTTTACATTTCAATTTATGTATTTATTTTCACCATTCTTTTCTTTTTAAACTTTGAATTCCAAATTTTCACTCTCCCTTCCTCCTATCCCCTCACATAGACACTGAGAAGGCAAGTAATATAACATCAATTTTACATGTGAAATCATGCAAAATCTCTTTCATATTAAACATACTTCAATTAAAAACAAAGAAAAGAGAGAAAAACAATTCTTCAATTTGCACTCAGTTCTTCTGGAGGAGAATAGTATTTTTTTTTTATCATGAATCCTTTGGAACTGTCTTGGAGCACTGTATTGATTAGAATAGGCAAATCTTTCACAGTTGATCATCATTACAATATTGCTGTTATTGTGAGCAACAGTCTTTCAGTTCTTCTCACTTCACTTTGCATCAGTTCATATAAGTCTTGCCATGTTTTTCTCAAACCACCATTCTCGTCTTTTCTTATATCACAACAGTACTCCACTGCAATCATATTAAACAACTTGTTCAGCATTTCCTCAATTCATGAACACCTTAATTTCCATTTTTTTGCCACCACACAAGGAGTTATTAAAAACATTTTTTGACATATAGATCCTTTTCCTGTTTCTTTCATGTCTTTGAAAGTAGCAGTATTTCTGAGTCACAGAGGTATGCACAGATTTATAGCCCTTTGGGCAGACTTTCAAATTGTTCTCCAAAATGATTGGACCAGTTCACTATTCCACCAGCAATATGTTAGTATACCTATTTTTCTTTCATCCCTTATAACATTTGTCATTTCTGATAGGTGTGAAGTAGTATCTCAGAATTATTTTAATTTACCTTTATCTAATCGTTGTCAATGATTTATATCATGTTTTTGACTGAAAATAGCCATGATTTCTTCTTCTAAAAACTACTTGTTTATATCTTTTGACCAGTTATAAATTAGGGTATGGTTCTTATTATTGTGAATTTGTCTCAGTTCTATACTCAGTTCACTGAGAAATGAAGCCTTCGTCAGAAAATTTTCTGGAAAACAACAATAATCACCACCACTTTGATATTACTTCATTGTTTATGTTCTCTTTGATAGAATGTAATTTCCCTAATCATTTCTTTCAATTACTTCTGATTTTGCTTTTGCTTTGTCTGAGATACCGATTCCTTTCCCTGTCATTTTTGCTTCAGCTGAAGCATATAAGATTCTATTTCTGCCCTTTATTTTAACTATACGTCTGTCTTTCTTTTTCAAGCATGTCTCTTGTAAACAACATACTACTGGATTCTGGTTTCTAATTTATTCTATCACCTGCTTCTGTCTTATGGGTGAACTCATCCCACCCACCTTCACTGTTATGATTGCTGTGTATTTCCCTCCATCACATTGTCTTCTATTTCTTCCTCTTTCTTTTTATCCTGTCCTTTCTCAAAATTATATTTTCTTATAACCACTGCCTCCTCTAATCTACCCTTCTTTTTATAACCCTCCTCACTTTCTCTCATTCTCTAACTCTCCTCTTTCCCTACTTGTAAGTCACATTATTTTTTACACAATGGTGTCTGTATACATATTCTTTCCTCTTTTAACCAATTCTAATGAGAATAAGGTTCAAGTATCACTAGACACCCCCCTCATTTTTTCCCTTGCATTGCAAAACTTTTCCTTGTATGCCTCTTTGATATGAGGAAGTTTTCCCCATTCTATTTCCCCTCTTCCCCCTTCTCCCAGTGCATTTCTCTTCATCCTTTCATTTGGAGGGGAGTTCATTTTAACATGGTTGACTCATACTCATGTCCTCTATTTATGTATATTCTACATAATAATGATATTTTAAAAGTTGCATTATCATCTTTTTTTGTATAGAAATATAAACAGTTTAACCTTATTTAGTTTTTTATGATTGCTTTTTCATTTTTACTCCTTATGGTTCTCTTGATTCTTCTATTTGAATATCAAGTGTTATATCCAGCTCTGATCTTTTCATCAGGAAAGCTTGAAAGGTCTCCATATCATCATATTTCTATTTTCCCCTGAAAGGAAAATACTCAGTTTTGTTGGGTAGATTATTCTTGGTAGGTTATTCTAGCTCCTTTGCACTCTGGAAAATCCTGTCTTCTTTTTTTTTTAACAAGGAAGCCATTAAGTTTTATGTCATTCTGACTATGGCTCGAAGTTACTTGAATTGTTTATTTTTAGCTACCTGAAGTATTTTCTCTTTTACCAGAAAGCTTTCAAAATCTCGAAGTTCTATAATCTTTCCAGGAGTTTTCATTTTGGGAACTATTTTAGGAGATGACTGATGGATTCTTTCAATTTCTATTTTACCATCTTGATCTAAGACATCAGGACAGTATTCTTAAAATATGAAGCCTACGCATTTTCTTTGGTCCTGGTTTTCAGGATATCAAATAGTTTTTAAATTATCTCTCCTCAATTTGTATTTGGGAGAGCTTTTTGTTTGTTTCTTTTTGTTTTTCTGACTTCACTTTTTTTCTTTATTTCATTCTTTCAATTTTATTATTTCTTGATTTGTCATGAAGTTATTGGCTTCCATTTGCTTGATACTAATTTGGAGGAATTATTTTTTTTTAAAGAGAAGAAAAGAAGAATATTTAATCTTTTTTTTTAATTCAACTTTTAACATTCATTTTCACAAAATTTTGGGTTACAAATTTTCTCCCCTTTTCTCCCCTCCCCCCCCCCAAACACCAAGCATTCTAACTGCACCTATGACCAATCTGCTCTCTCTTCTATCATCCCTCTCTGCTCTTGTCTCTGTCTTCTCTTTTGTCCTGTAGGGCCAGATAGCTTTCTATACCCCTTTACCTGTATTTCTTATTTCCTAGTGGCAAGAACATTACTCGACAGTTGATCCTAACACTTTGAGTTACAACTTCTTTACCTCCCTCCCTCTCCACCCCTTCCCTTTGGAAGGCAAGCACTTCAATATAGGCCAAATCTGTGTAGTTTTGCAAATGACTTCCATAATAGTTGTGTTGTATAGGACTAACTATATTTCCCTCCCTCCTATCCTGTTCCCCATTACTTCTATTCTCTTTTGAACCTATCCCTCCCCATGAGTGTCGACCTCAAATTGCACTCTCCTCCCCATGCCCTCCCTCCTATCATCCCCCCAACCTGCTTATCCCCTTATCCCCCACTTTCCTGTATTGTAAGATAGGTTTTCATACCAAAATGAGTGTGCATTTTATTCTTTCCTTTAGTGGAATGTGATGAGAGTAGACTTCATGTTTTTCTCTCACCTCCCCTCTTTATCCCTCCACTAATGAGTCTTTTGCTTGCCTCTTTTATGAGAGATAATTTGCCCCATTCAATTTCTCCCTTTCTCCTCCCAATATATTTCTCTCTCACTGCTGGATTTCATTTTTTTTAAGATATGATCCCATCCTCTTCAATTCACTCTGTGCACTCTGTCTCTATGTATGTGTGCATGTGTGCATGTGTGTGTGTAATTTCACCCAGTACCCAGATACTGAAATGTTTCAAGAGTTACAAATATTGTCTTTCCATGTAGGAATGCAAACAGTTCAACTTTAGTAAGTCCCTTATGATTTTTCTTTCCTGTTTACCTTTTCATGCTTCTCTTCATTCTTGTGTTTGAAAGCCAAATTTTCTTTTCAGCTCTGGTCTTTTCATCAAGAATGCTTGAAAGTCCTCTATTTCATTGAAAGACCAATTTTTCCCCTGAAGTATTATACTCAGTTTTGCTGGGTAGGTGATTCTTGGTTTTAGTCCTAGTTCCTTTGACTTCTGGAATATCCTATTCCATTCCCTTCAATCCCTTAAGGTAGAAGCTGCTAGATCTTGTGTTATCCTGATTGTATTTCCACAATACTTGAATTGTTTCTTTCTAGCTGCTTGCAATATTTTCTCCTTGACCTGGGAACTCTGGAATTTGGCCACAATATTCCTAGGAGTTTCTGTTTTTGGATCTCTTTCAGGCAGTGTTCTGTGGATTCCTTGAATATTTATTTTGCCCTCTGGTTCTAGAATCTCAGGGCAGTTTTCCTTGATAATTTCATGAAAGATGATGTCTAGGCTCTTCTTTTGATCATGGCTTTCAGGTAGTCCCATAATTTTTAAATTGTCGCTCCTGGATCTATTTTCCAGGTCAGTTGTTTTTCCAATGAGATATTTCACATTATCTTCCTTTTTTCCATTCTTCTGACTTTGTTCTTTGATTTCTTGCTTTCTCATAAAGTCCTTAGCCTCCATCTGTTCCATTCTAATTTTGAAAGAACTATTTTCTTCAGTGAGCTTTTGAATCTCCTTTGCCATTTGGCTAATTCTGCTTTTGAAAGCATTCTTCTTCTCATTGGCTTTTTGAACCTCTTTTGCCAATTGAGTTAGGCTAGTTTTCAAGGTGTTATTTTCTTCAACATTTTTTTGGGTCTCCTTTAGCAGAGAGCTGATTTGCTGTTCATGCTTTGACTTTATGTCTCTCATTTCTCTTCCCAGCTTTTCCTCCACCTCTCTAACTTGATTTTCAAAATTCTTTTTGAGCTCTTCCATGGCCTGAGCCCGTTGGGTGGGCTGGGACACAGAAGCCTTGATTTCTGTGTCTTTGCCTGATGGTAAGCATTGTTCTTCCTCATCAGAAAGGAAGGGAGGAAATGCCTGTTCACCAAGAAAGTAACCTTCTATAGTCTTATTTCTTTTCCCTTTTTTGGGCATTTTCCCAGCCAGTGACTTGACCTCTGAATATTTTCCTCACACCCACCTCGCCTCCTGATCCTCCCAGCCAGCACTTGGGGTCTGAGATTCAAATGCTGCTTCCAGCCTCAGGGCTTTGCGCAGGGGCAGGGCTGCTATTCAGTGTGAGATTAAGTTCAGATGCTCAGGTCAGGGCAGGGCCGCCTCTCAGGCTCAGTTCCCTCAGGGAGTTTATGCACAGACCTTCAACAATGGATCCAGGCTCCTGCCTGCTTGGGGAGACCCGGTCTGCCACCACCCCACAGCTTCTGTCTCCCGAGGGGGCCCGAGGCATGGGGGCACCCCACTCCCCCCTCAACCCGCCAAAGAGACTCTCTCACCGACCCCCGTCACCTGTGGGTGGAGGGTCTTGTGTGGCCTCTGGAGATCCTGTCCCTGAAGCCCGCTCGGATCTTTTCCTCTCGGTGCCACGGCCCCGGCAGGGGTGTACTCAGCTCCCAGTCCCGGCGCCCAGTCCACAGGGTGAAGGACCCCCTGAGAGAAGTTTGCAGGTCTCTCTGGAACAGAAATCTCCCTCGCTCCAATGTTCTGTGGCCTCTGGGTGCAGAATTCGCCATGAGTTACTTCTTTGTAGTTGTTCTATTGGTTGTGGGTTCAGAGCTATGTGTATGTGCGTCTTTCTACTCCGCCATCTTGGCTCCGCCCAGAGGAATTATTTTCTTTAGTGAAATTTTGTACCTCTTTTACATTTGCCCTATTCTGTTTTTTAAAATGCTACTATCTTCAATATTTGTGTACTTTTTAAACTAAATTATTAATTGTCTTTTCATAATTTTCTTGCATCAGTCTCAGTTCTCCCAATTTTTCCTCTACTATTCTTATCTCTTTCTTTAAATCCTCTAGGAATTCTTGTTGGACTTAGGACTAATTAGCGCTTTTTTTGAAGTTTTGCTTTTAGCTATTTTCACGTTATTCTTGTAAAATTTGTCTTGGATTTCCCTACCCCCATCATAGTTCTTAATGGTTAAATTATTTTTGTTGTTTTTTGTTCATTTTCTGCCCTATTTCTTTTGAATTTTACATTAATGTTGGGGTCTGCTCTCCTGGGGCTATGGAGGCATTGTCCCAAGCTTTAGGATTTTTGTGTTGCTATTTTCAGAGGTAGTTCTGGGGGTCTGCATGTTTTTGATTCTTCCAAGGTGGTATGATACTAGGAGAGGTATAGTGACTTTTCTCCTGCTCTGTCCTCAGCTATTTACCCAAGAAGGTTTCCTGATTCCCTGTAGCCATAAGCACTAGTACTCTCCTTACTTCAGAACTATGACCAGTCCTCTGATTCCTTGTGGCTGAACACCAGCACTTCTCTTCACTCTTCACCCAGTACTGCTTATAGGTAATAGAGTTACCAATTAGAGATACCTGTACCCAGTACAAACAAAGGATGTCCTGTAATCCCCTTCTGACCAGTTGTCTTACCCCCCTACTAAATCTGGCCTGAGAGTACCTGAAGCTACTGCTGACACCACTGTGTAGGTGCAATCTGGACTGGACTACAAACTGGTGTCATAGACTTATTCCATAGATCTCCTAATTTTTCTTGGTATGGAAAAATATCACCCCTTGACATTTTATTGGCTGTGCCACTCAAAAATGTTATTTGAGGCATTATTTTTAAAGTTGTTTGGAGAAGAATGTGGAAAGAGTTTAGTTGGGTTCCTGACCCTTGACCTGCCATCTTGGCTCCACCCTGTTCCTTATTTCACTATAACCTCCAATCCCATTTTATAGTCCATAATTTCTCTACTTACTACTCTTTCCCATGTTGGTGAACTAATCACCTCCAGACTGTCTTCTTCCATGGAGTCCCATGCCCTCTCATCTGAATTTACAAGTGAAGAAACATAGACTAAGAAAAGTTGTAATGTTCTCAGTGTTACATATTACATGCAGGAAATGTTTTAGCATTTTCTTTGCATTACTTCTATCTAGCCAATTTCCTTGTTCATAGTAATAGCTTAACAAGTACTTATTGAAAATGAAACTTAGGAGGGAGATTTCTTCTCTGGAGAGACCTGCAAACCTCTCGCGGGGGGTCCTTCGCGCCGCGGACTGGGTGCCGGGCCGGGGAGCAGAGTGCAGTCCCGCCGTGGCCACGACACCGAGGGGAAGAGATCTGAGAGGGCTATGGGGACGGGATCTCCAGCGGCCACGCGGATCCCCACACCCACAGAGGGACCTGAAAACCTCTCGCAAAAGGTCCGTCGCGCTGCAGACGCGGTGCCCCGCCCGGACCTGCGGCAGTGGCAGCCGCGGTTTTGAGAGACACGGATCTGGGAGCGCTCCAGAGATGGCATCTTGAGCAGCAGCAAAAGCCCCCCAACCAACAGGTGACTGACGGGGGTAGGTGAGAGAGTCTCTTTGGCGGGTTGAGAGGGGAGTGGGCGGCTCCCATGGCTCGGGCCCCCCCAGGAGACAGAAGCTGAGAGGTGGCTGCAAACAGGGGCTCCCCAAGCAGGCAGGAGCCTGGATCCATTGTGGAAGGTCTATGCTTAAACCCCCTGAGGGAACTGAGCCAGAGAGGCGGCCCTGACCATGACCTCAGCACCTGAACTTAATTTAACACTGAATAGCAGCCCTGCCCCCGCCAAAAACTCTAAGGTGGGAAGCAGCATTTGAATCTCAGTCCCCAAACGCTGGCTGGGAGGACCAGGAGGCTAGGTGGGTGTGAGGAGAACATTCAGAGGTTAGGCCACTGGTTGGAAAAAATGCCAAGAAAAGGGAAAAGAAATAAAACTATTGAAGGGTATTTTAGTGGAGAAAAGACACTTCCTCCCTTCCTTTCTGATGGGGAGGAACAATGCTTGCCATGAGGCAAAGACACAGAAATCGAGGATTCTGTGTCCCAGCCCACCCAATGGGCTCGGGCCATGGAAGAGCTCAAGAGGAATTTTGAAAATCAAGTTAGAGAGGTGGAGGAAAGACTGGGAAGGGAAATGAGAGGGATGAGGAAGAAGCATGAAAAGCAGATCAGCTCCCTGCTAAAGGAGAATCAAAAAAATCTTGAAGATATTGGCACCTTGAGAACTAGCCTAACTCAGCTGGCAAGGGAGGTGCAAGGGGCCAATGAGGAGAAGAATGCTTTCAAAAGCAGAATTAACCAAATGGAAAAGGAGATTCAAAAGCTTACTGAAGAAAATAGATCTTTCAAAACTGGAATGGTACGGATGGACGCTAAGGACTTTTCGAGAAAGACAGATATCTCAGAACATACCACGCAGATTCGAAAAATGGAAGATAATGTGACATATCTTATTGGAAAAACAACTGACTTGGAAAATAGAATCAGGAGAGACAATGTAAAAATTCTGGGACTACCTGAAAACCATGATCAAAAGAAGAGCTTAGACATCATCTTCCATGAAATTATCAAGGAAAACTGCCCTGAGATTCTAGAACCAGAAGGCAAAATAAATATTCAAGGAATCCGCAGAACACCGCATGAAAGAGATCCAAAAAGAGAAACTCCTAGGAGCACTGTGCCCAAAATCCAGAATTCCCAGGTGAAAGAGAAAATATTGCAAGCAGCTAGCAAGAAACAATTCAAATATTGTGGAAATACAATCAGGATAGCACAAGATCTGGCACCCTCTACATTGAGGGATAGAAGGGAATGGAATAGGATATTCCAGAAGTCAAAGGAACTAGGACTGAAGCCAAGAATCACCTACCCAGCAAAACTGAGTATAATACTTCAGGAGAAAAAATGGTCTTTCAATGAAATAGAGGACTTTCAAATTTTCCTGATGAAAAGACCAGAGCTGGAAAGAAAATTTGACTTTCTAACACAAGAATGAAGAAGAACCATGAAAAGGTGAACAGCAAAGAGAAGTCATAAAGGACTTACTAAAGTTGAACTGTTTACATTCCTACATGGAAAGACAATATTTATAACTCTTGAAACATTTCAGTATCTGGTCACTGGGTGGGAGTACACACACACACATACATGCACACACGCACACATACATAGAGACAGAGTGCACAGAGTGAATTGAAGAGGATGGGATCATATCTTATAAAAAAAATGAAATCAAGCAGTGAGAGAGAAATATTGGGAGGAGAAAGGGAGAAGTTATATGGGGCAAATTATCTCTCATAAAAGAGGCAAGCAAAAGACCTATTAGTGGTGAGATAAAGAGGGGAGGCAAAAGAAAAACATGAGGTCTACTCTCATCACATTCCACTAAAGGAAAGAATATAATGCACACTCATTCTGATAGGAAAATCTATCTCATAATACAGGAGAGTGGGGGACAGGGGCACAAGCCGGGTGGGGGGGAGGATGGAGGGGAGGGCATGGGGAGGAGAATGCAATATGAGGTCGACACTCATGGGGAGGGAAAGGACCATAATAAAATAGAAGTAAAGGGGGACAGGATAGGATGGAGGGAAATATAGTTAGTCCTATACAACTCAACTAGTATGGAAATCATTTGCAAAACTAAACAGATATGGCCTATATTGAATTGCCTGAATTCCAAGGAGAAGGGGTGGAGAGGGAAGGAGCTAAAGAAGTTGGAACTCAAAGTGTTAGGACCAAATGTAATGTTCTTACCACTGGGTAACAAGAAATACAGGTTAAGGGGTCAAGAAAGCTATCTGGCCCTATAGGACAAAAGAGAAGACGGAGACAAGGGCAGGGAGGGAGGAGAGAGGAGAGAGCAGATAGGTCACAGGGGCAATCAGAAAGCTCAGGTTTGGGGGGGGAGGGGATAAAAGGGGAGAAAATTTGTAACCCAAAATTGTGTGAAAATAAATGTTAAAAGTTAAATAAAAAAAAAAAAAGAAAGACTTATATAAAATTCCTGAAATAAAAACACAAGGGCCATAACTGATTCTTAAAATAAAATGTATTTTCCAGAGGGCTGTTTAAAAGAAAAAAAAAAAAAAAGAAGAAAATGAAACTTAGGGGGCGGAGCCAAAATGGGGGAGTAAAAGCAACGACTCACCTAAGCTCCTGGACAAATTCCTCTGGATACCTCTGAAAGGGTAATCTGACCAAACTTTGGAGGTGCGGAATCCAGTGGGTGACAGACTTTGACAGATTTGGAGCCCAGGTTAGACTGGAAGGTCCACGGGAAGGATCTGTTCTGCGGGGGTGAGCCCCCAGTGCACAGCGCAGCGCGGTCAGCGCAGCAGGGTGGAAGGGAGCTGAGAAGCCCGAGAATGCTGGGCAGAACCAGCAGAGTAGGAGACCAGCCAAACCAAGCTGGTGAGAGCCGTTGAGCGCCAGATATCAGCGCAGCACCCCTTGAAACCTTCAGCCTGAAGACTAAACGTCGGTAAGTCACCTACTTGAACTTCCGGGAGCCAGGATAGTGGAGTGATCAGTAAATGCTCTCTCCTCCCCCCTGATGACTGTGAAAGAACCATAAAATATTTCCCCAGATAAATCTTGGATCAGCGGGAACAGCAGAAGGGGGCAAATAGTCTCATAACACCAGAGGCTAGGAAAATAGCAAAGGGGGATTCTTCCTACTGAGGTGGATGCGATCTGGAAGGACAGAGGACCCAGGGCAGAGAAAAATCGCACTGAGACCCAGGCAAGCCTCAGCGCCAGGAGAGAAGCCCCAGGATGGGTGGGAACACGCATTAGCATCTAGGCATGCCTCAGCCCTCCAGGGAAAAAGGGAAGAAAATAGGGAAGCTGGGATCACCATCCCCTGACCTTGCCTTTGCCTCAGGTCAGCTGAGGAGATCTCCTGTGACCAGACCACTCCTCCCACACACCTAACAAGCTAACACCAGGGTTGATCTGGGAAACAAAAAACAAAAACCTGCTTTTAGCTTCTTCACACATCAGCTCAACACAAAGTTCTGTACCTTCTGACTGAAAGAACTAGCAGCTACAACACTCAGCCAACATCATGAATCGGAAAAAGCAGACGAAAAGTGAAAAAACCATAGAATCTTTCTATGGGGATAAGGACCAAAACACAAACACCGAAGAGGTCAGAGCTGAGACTGTACTTCCATCTGAAACTTCAGAAGGGACTATGAATTTCTCACAAGCACAACTAGCTTTCCTGGAAAAGCTAAAGAAGGAAATAAAAGAAAAACTGGCCAATGATTTTAAAATTATAAAAAAAGAATTCACTGATGAGAACATCATTCTTAAAAGGAAAATTGAACAAATGGAAAAGGAAGTTCAAAAATTAACTGGAGAAAATAGTTCCCTAAAAGGAAGAGTTAATCAAACGGAAAAGGAAACCCAAAACCTAATTGGGAAAATTGGTCAAATGGAAAAAGAAGTACAAAAATTAAATGGAGAAAATAGCTCCTTAAAGGAAAAAATTGGTCAGATGGAAAAGGAGATGCAAAAGTTAACTGAAGAAAACAATACGATGAAGATTAGAATTGGGCAAGTAAAAACTAATGACTCAATGAGGCAACAAGAATCAGTCAAACAAAATCTAAAGAATGAAAAGATAGAAGAAAATGTAAAATATTTAATTGGAAAAACAACTCACCTGGAAAATAGATCCAGGAGAGAAAATTTAAGAATTATTGGCCTAACAGAAACCCATGATGAAGAAAAGAGTCTAGACAATATCTTCCAGGAAATCATCAAGGAAAACTGCCCAGAAGTACTAGACTCAGAGGGCAAAATAGTCATCGAAAGAATCCACCGTTCCCCTCCCGAAAGGGATCCCAAACTCAAAACCCCAAGAAATATCGTTGCCAAATTCCAGAGCTATCAAGTGAAGGAGAAAATACTACAAGCAGCCAGAAAGAAACAATTCAAATATCAAGGACACACAGTCAGGATCACACAGGACCTTGCAGCTTCTACATTAAAAGATCGAAAGAATTGGAACCCAATATTCCGTAAGGCAAAGGAGTTGGGACTTCAACCAAGGATCAACTACCCAGCAAAGTTCAGCATAACATTTCAGGCAAGGAGAAAGTCATTCAACGAAATAAGGGATTTCCAGAGCTTCCTGAGCAAAACACCAGAACTCAATAGACAATTTGAGCTTCAAATGCAGGTGTCCAGAGAATCATAAAAAGGTAAACAGGGGAAAAAACAAAAACAAAAACTTGCTACTTAATTAGGGCAAACTGTTTACCTCCCTATAAGGGAAGATGAAACCTGGTAATCTTGAGAACTGTGCAGCTATTATGATAAAAGGGATATATGTAGAGGGAACAGGCATAAAGTAAATGATGTCATGTCA
Source organism: Notamacropus eugenii (assembly GCF_028372415.1). Taxonomy (NCBI): domain Eukaryota; kingdom Metazoa; phylum Chordata; class Mammalia; order Diprotodontia; family Macropodidae; genus Notamacropus; species Notamacropus eugenii. The sequence goes on from NC_092876.1 coordinate 262,597,966, forward strand.
AAAATATGATTTAAGTATGAGAAGGGATTGTAATACGAGGTGTGAATAGGGGGAAGCAGAAAATGGCAAATTATATCACAGGAAGAAGTACAAAACTATAGTAGAGGGAAGGAGGGGAGGGAGATGAGCATTGTTTGAGAGGTACTCTCATCTGATTTGTTCAAAGGAGGGAACAATAATCTTAAGTAGATAAGCCTAACTAGCTCTATAGGTAGTAGGAGGGGAAGGGGGAAGAAAGGGGAGGGTGGCTAAAAGGGAGGAAAGAAGCAATAAGAGTAAAGGGGAGTAAAAGGGAGGGGGGCTAAAAGAAGGAGGGGAAGGCTGCAGAAGGAGGGGGAGAAAAGTAAATATTATTGAGGAGGGGAAGGGAAATGGGAGAGCTAAAAGCACAAATGGTGGGAAAGAGGTTGGAGGGAAATACACAGATTGTAATCATAACTGTGAATGTGAATGGAATGAACTCTCCCATAAAACGGAGACGGATAGCAGAATGGATTAAAAGCCATAATCCAACAATATGCTGCTTACAAGAAACACATTTGAAACGGGGGGATACACATAGGATAAATATCAAAGGATGGAGCAGAATATATTGTGCTTCAGCTCATGTAAGAAAGGCAGGAGTAGCAATCTTAATCTCAGACAAAGCAAAAGCAGAAATAGATCTAATCAAAAGGGATAAGGATGGAAACTATATCCTGCTAAAAGGCACGATAGACAATGAAGCAATGTCATTACTAAACATGTATGCTCCAAGTGGTATAGCATCCAAATTTTTAGAGGACAGGTTGGGGGAGTTGAAGGAAGAAATTGACAGCAAACCTATACTAGTGGGGAACCTCAACCTCCCCCTCTCTGAACTCGATAAATCCAATCTCAAAATAAACAAGAAAGAGGTTAAGGAGGTAAATAAAACTCTGGATAAGGTAGATATGATAGGTCTTTGGAGGAAATTGAATGGGAATAGAAAGGAATATACCTTTTTTCTCAGCGGTACAAGGAACATTTACAAAAATTGACCATGTACTAGGACATAAAAATCTCACAATCCAGTGCAGAAAGGTAGAGATTATCAATGCATCCTTCTCAGATCGTAATGCATTAAAAATTACATGTAATAAAAGGCCATGGAAAGATAAACCAAAAATCAATTGGAAACTAAATAATCTAATCCTAAAGAAGGGTTGGGTTAAAAAAGAAATCATAGAAACAATCAACAATTTCATTCAAGAGAATGACAATAGTTAGACAACATACCAAATCTTATGGGATACTGCAAAAGCAGTTATTAGGGGAAGTTTTATATCTTTGAATGCTTACATAAATAAAATAAAGAAAGAGGAGTTCAATGACTTGGGCTTGCAGTTGAAAAAGCTAGAAAAAGAACAAATTGAAAATCCCCAAGTAAATACCAAATTAGAAATACTGAAAACCAAAGGAGAGATTAATAAAATTGAAATTAAGAAAAGTGTTGAATTAATAAATAAAACCATGAAAAAACTAATAAAATTGATAAACCTTTGCTCAATCTGATTAAAAAAAAGAAAGAAGAAAATCAGATTACTAATATTAAAAATGAAAGGGGTGAACTCACCTCCAATGAGGAGGAAATTAAAACAATAATTAGAAACTACTTTGCCCAACTTTATGCCCACAAATTTGATAATCTAAACGAGATGGATGAATATTTTAAAAAATACAAATTGCCCAGATTAACAGAAGAGGTAGTTGAATACTTAAACAACCCCATCTCAGAAAAAGAAATTGAACAAGCCATCAATGAACTCCCTAGGAAAAAATCTCCAGGGCCAGATGGATTCACAAGTGAATTCTATCAAACATTTAAAGAACAGTTAATTCCAATACTATATAGGCTATTTTTGAAAATTGGGGAAGAAGGAGTCCTCCCAAATTCTTTCTATGATACAAATATGGTTTTGATATCCAAACCAGGAAGAGACAAAACAGAGAAAGAAAATTATAGACCGATTTCCCTAATGAATATAGATGCAAAAATTTTACATAAGATTTTAGCAAAACGAATACAGCATCTTATCATGAGACTAATACATTATGATCAGGTAGGATTCATACCAGGATTACAGGGCTGGTTCAATATTAGGAAAACTATTAGCATTATCGATCACATCAACAACAAAGCTAACAAAAACCGCATGATTATCTCAATAGATGCAGAAAAAGCTTTTGACAAAATACAACACCCATTCCTACTAAAAACACTGGAGAACATAGGAATAAAGAGAACTTTCCATAAAATAATAAGCAGTATCTATCTAAAACCTTCAGCAAGCATTATATGCAATGGGGATAAGCTAGATGCATTCCCAATAAGATCAGGGGTGAAACAGGGATGTCCATTATCACCACTATTATTCATTATGGTACTAGAAATGTTAGCTGTAGCAATCAGACAAGATAAAGATATTGAAGGAATAAGAATAGCCAAAGAAGAAACTAAGTTATCACTCTTTGCAGATGATATGATGATTTACTTAGAGAATCCCAGAGATTCAAGTAAAAAATTACTTGAAATAATAAACAACTTTGGCAAAGTTGCAGGTTACAGAATAAACCCATAGAAATCTTCTGCATTCCTATATATTAGCAACAAAGTCCAACAGCAAGAAGTAGAGAAATTCCATTTAAAGCTAGGGTAGACAGTATAAAATACTTAGGAGTTTACCTGCCAAAACAAACCTAGGGATTATATGAACACAATTACAAGACACTTTTTGCACAAATAAAGTCAGATTTAAGTAAGTGGAAAAACATTAGTTGCTCATGGGTAGGCCGTGCTAATATAATAAAAATGACAATTCTACCTAAATTAATTTAATTATTTAGTGCCATACCAATTAAACCATCAGACAACTATTTTCTAGAGCTGGATAAAGTAATATCAAAATTCATTTCGAAAAACAAAAGGTCCAGAATATCAAAGGGACTAATGAAAAGAAATGCTTGGGAAGGTGGCCTAGCGCTACCAGACCTCAAACTGTACTATAATGCAGCAATTATCAAAACCACTTGGTATTGGTTAAGAAACAGAGAGGTAGACAAGTGGAATAGACTTGGCACTCAGGACGCAGTAGGCAAGGAATATAGCAACCTTCTGTTTGATAAACCCAAGGACCCAGCTTCTGGGATAAGAACTCACTGTTTGACAAAAATTGCTGGGTAAACTGGATAACAGTGTGGCGGAAATTAGGCATAGACCCATACCTGACACCGTACACAAGAATAAAGTCCAAATGGGTACATGATTTAGGTATAAAAATTGATACCATGAATAAACTAGAGAAGCAAGGAATAGTGTATTTATCAGATTTATGGAAAAGGGAAGAATTTTTTACTAAATAAGAGATAGAAAGCATTATGAAATGCAAAATGGATAACTTTGATTACATTAAACTGAGAAGTTTTTGCACAACCAAACCCAATGTAACCAAAATCTGGAGGGATGTAGTAAATTGGGAAAGAATTTTTACAGCTAAGCTCGGGCATAAAGGCCTCATTTCTCATATATATGGAGAATTGACTCAAATGCATAATCATACAAGTCATTCCCCAATTGATAAATGGTCAAAGGATATGAACAGGCAATTTTCAGAGGAAGAAATTAAAGATTTCTATAATCATATGAAAAAATGCTCTAAATCAGTATTCATTAGAGAGATGCAAATCACAACTCTGAGGTACCACATCACACCTATAAGATTGGCAAACATGACAGAACAAGAAAATGATAAATGCTGGATAGGATGTGGGAGAGTTGGAACACTAATTCATTGTTGGTGGAGCTGTGAGCGCATCCAACCATTCTGGAGAGCAATTTGGAACTATGCCCAAAGGGCTACAAAAATGGGCATACCCTTTGACCCAGCAATATCGCTACTAGGACTGTATCCCCAAGAGATCATAAAAATGGGAAAGGGTCCCACATGTACAAAAATATTTATAGCAGCACTCTTTGTAGTTGCCAAAAACTGTAAGTCAAGGGGATATCCATCAATTGGGGAATGGCTGAATAAATTATGGTGTATGAATGTAATGGAGTACTATTGTGCCATAAGAAATGATGAACAAGAAGACTTCAGAGAGGCCTGGAAGGACTTATATGACCTGATGCTGAGTGAAAGGAGCAGAACCAGGAGAACTTTGTGCACAGCAACAACCACAGTGTGCGATAGTTTTTTCTGGTAGACTTGGAATTTCGTAATAATGCAAGAACCTCTTTAAAAAAAAATCCCAATGGTGGTTCTCAAGGCAAAATGGCTTCCACACTCAGAGAAAGAAATATGGAAGTCATTCGCAGAATGTAGCAGATCATGTTTGTGTATGTGTATGTTTTTGTTTATCATGTTTTGATTTGTTATATGATTTCTTTAATTTATTTTTGTCTGACTACATAGCATGACTATGGTGAAAATATACTCAATAGGAAAGTATATGTAGAACCTATACAGAATTATATGCAGTCGTGGGGAGGGAGGGGGGTAGAGGGGGGTAGGTGTGTGTGGGGGATAAAATCTCAATTGTATGGCAGTGATTGTTAAACATTAAAAAATAAATAAAAATAAAATATAATGAAACTTACCCAAACTGCTCTCTCTAAAGTTACTAATAGTCTTTTAATCAGCAAAGCTAATGGCATTTTCTCAAAATTCCAGTACTGGCAATCACTCTCTTCCATTTAAGTTTTTCTAATACTACTGTCTCTTGGATCTCCTCATACTTAACATACTTCTCAGTCTCCTTTGATGGCTCTTAATCCATATCAAAAACACTAAATGAGGGTGTCCACAAAGGATCAGTCTGGCTTCCTCAGTTCTCTTTCTAGACTTCTCTTCTTTTTTTGGTGATCCCATGAACTTCTATGAATTCAATTATTATCTCAATGTGAATGACTCTAAGCTCTATTTTGTTCTAGCCTTAACCTCCTTTCTGACCTCTAGTCTATAGTCTTGAATTTCTAACTGCTTGTTGGACATCTTGTTTTGAATTGTGAATAGTGTTCAGTCATTTCCAACTCTTTGTGACCCACTTATTTTTTTCTTGGCAAAGGTACTGGAGTGGTTTGCCATTTTCTTCTGTTTAGTAGATGAGAAAACTGAGATAAATGTGGTTGCATGACTTGTCCAGGGTCATATAACTCATAAGTGTCTGAGGCCTAATTTGAAATCAATTTTTCCTGTGGTCCAGCCCAACACTGTGTCACCTAGCTACAGATGGACATCCTAAATCTAATGTGTCCAGAGCTGAATTCATTATATTTTATAATTATATTATTATTATATATTATTATGAAATTATATTACTTCAATATATTTTCCCCACAATCTCCCCTTTTGCCAACTTTCCTACTAGTGTTTAGGTCACCCCTAAACTCTTAGTCATCCAGATTCACAATCTAGGTGACATTCTCATTCCTTATTCTCTCAACTCACATACTGAAGTGGTTGCTAAATTTTTTATTTTTTCTTTGTAGCATTTGTTAAATATGATCCCCTTATGTCCTCTGATACTGGACCCACCATGGTTCAGGGGCTCATAATCACATACCTAGACTATTGAAGCAATTTCCTGATTAACTTCCTTACCTAAAGTTTCTTCCCACTCCATCTATACTCATGCACCAAAATTATCTTCCTAAAGTGCCTGTCTGACTATGCCACATAACTATTAAATAAATTCTATTGGTTCTCTATTTCTCCAGGATCAAATATAAAATCCTCTTTTGGGCATTCAAAGCTCTTCATAATCTGTTCCCTTATTCTCATTCTGGTCTTCTTACATTTTTTCCCCTCCATACTATTCTACAATACAATGACATTGGATTCTTTTCTATTTCTCCCACAAAATACTTCAAGTCTTCACCCTATATACAATGTTTGAAATTGTCTTCCTTTTTATCTGTGCCTCATGGATGCTTTTGCTTCTTGAAGGCCTCAACTGTAATACCACATGAATTCTTTCCTGGTCCTCCTTAATGCTAATATCTTCCCTCTGAGATAATATCTCCAATTTATCATACATATATCTTGTTTGATTGTAGTAGTTTTCATGTTGTTTCCTCTATTATATTGCAAACAATTTGAAGGGCATGGACTATTTTTGCTTCCTTTTAAATCCCCAGAAGTGAACTTAGTGTCTGTCTCTTAGAATGTACTTGATAAATGCCTGTTGATTATTTCACAAATGCTTACTGATTCATTGATGAAAACATAAATTTTTAGTCTTTTATTATGTATTACCTCCATGTTATTGTCTAGATTTTTCAAATGAGAATGGTAAAGGGATTTATGATTATAGAGAAAATAAGTGTCTAGCTCAAGATATAAACTTTTCTTCCCAATTCAAGTGTGAAGCTCTATCCATTTTACCCTGCTGCCTGGGTTGATATGGCATTTATTTCATCTAAATGGTATGTTAATATATACTTTTAAAATTAATTATTTATTAATTTGTGGTACTTTGGAATTTTAGAAATTATATAAAAAAGATTTTGAATGGTCAGAGTGTGTTAAACTTTTTTTTAATCAACAGTTTAGTGAGTTTCTCAAATGTTTCCCCAGATGTTAACGTTTCATTCCAAATGATACAAACAACAAAAAATTTGTGTAACACTAATGACACTTGAGAATATAAAGGTGTATTTTTTATAAAAATGAATTCTCTAGCTTGATTCTAATAGGGAGTATTTCAGATTATATTTTTCTTTCCATGTTTGATTATGTATGATTCATGTTATAAAATTTTCTCCACTTCAACTTTTGTGCAAGGTATTGTACAATACAAAGACAGACCACGTACCTAAGAACTTAATATCCTATTGGGAGGAGAGAATGGGTAAGAAGACAACTGATACAGAGAGATAAATAAATCCAAAGCAATTGGGGGAGGAATTTTGAATTGTGGGAGACTTCCTGGAAGGTGATATATTCTGTGCCTCCTTTTCACATTATTACGATCTCCTCAACTCATATTTCTGTCTTCAGTTAAGATAAAATTGCATAGGTTGGTCAAACCATGGTCTGGCATGTGCAATTGCTATATTTACTTGGTTTTTATAGCAAGATAATATCATTAGAGAAATCCTTGCATCAGCTTTCATTGTCTTTTTTTCTTCTGAATACAGAAAAAATACTAAACGTGTGTGTGTGTGCATTTAGATTAGATTAGATTAGATAGATAGATAGATAGATAGATAGATAGATAGATAGATAGATAGATAGATAGAATTGTTTTCCTTATATTACAAAGGTGTAAAAGCAGAAGAGAAATTTAGCATACAAGTAAATGAAGAAGAAAGTATAGTGAAGGAGTTGTTAGTGACATCAAATAGTACAGAAAGATCAAGAAAGATGATGATCAAGAAAGGATCAAATTGCCAACTAAGAGGTCACCAGAGAAGAGTTTCAACAGAGTATTGAGAATGGGAGACAGATTTCAGGCCACTAAAAATAGAGTAACCCCCTTGCTATGGAAGCCTTGGTTGACACCAATTTAGAAAGTCAATTTGTTTATAAATCTTTCAGAAGAAGGGAGCTATAAATTATGAAGCACAGAAAGGTGAGATGGAGGATAAGAAAAAAACACATAGATGTAGTTATGTAATAATTACAATTGAGTAAGATCATCCTTTAGAAAGAAGGATAACACATACAAAATATCTATCCATATTTCTCTTATATTCTCTTTCTCTTTTCTTAATCATTGTTAGTAGAACCAGCATATTTGGGTTCCAGCCTCTTAGACCTTCAGGTGTTAGATGAGTAAGTATAAATGACCCTAAAATTCAACAAAAAATAGGTTCAGAAGAAGCAGATGAACTCAGAAGTAATCTGTGATGGAAAAGAAATCATTTCAGGGGAAAATAGGGATTGGTTAGTTATATAAAAGAGGAAAGGATATCAAGTTATTTGGAAAAGACTTGAAAATTATTACTTTCCAAAAAAGGATAATAAAATCAATACTGAATTCATATACTAGCTTTCCTATGTTTACCAAACTTCAAAAATAATCTATACACCTGGATAACATCCTTGATAGAAGCTTGACAGGTAGACTTTCACAAACAGTATTCTACAGCAAACCAGATTTTTATAATCACACAAATGAACAAGAGGTACAGAGCACACAGGGGTCCTCTTTGTTTACTGTTTCTTAACTAATGTTTTAGATCATTTCTATGTTCCTGCAATAGGTAGAGTCATGATTTGGAGAGATTGACCCAATTAGACAAAAAACTAAAATGAAGAAACAAAACAAATCCTTTTATTAAAAAGAAATATTCAGCAATGATATTCAAAGAAACCCTGTCTATGAATGATGATGTTCAGAAGATAACCACAAAAATTCAAAACATAAGTGTCTATAAAGTCAGAAAAGCTACACTCCATTCTCAATACTGGTTTATACAAGATCAAACAAAACACAAGCATTAATGAATTTAGCTCATATTCTATTAATATCTCCATGACAAAGAGCTATATGTGTATTTTAAATCATCATGGCCATGCAGTCTTCTTAGTCTGCTGGGGTCCATGGCCTGAATATAATGAGTAACATCTAGTGCATTCTGAGACTTGGCCCAGCTAAAAGGATCAAGACTATATTGTATGTGTACTTGTAATTAATATATACCTTGGCTTTAAGTACAAAAATTTACTGGCAAGGGGAACATATACTCTAAAAAATCATAATTACCACCTTCAGAATAGTTGCAGTGTCATCAATTTCATAAATCAGTCAGGCGTTCAAATGGAAGATATACGGCATGATAAGGAAGAACTTAGAAAATAGCAGGACAAAAGATTGGGTGCCAGAACTCGGGAATGTCAAGGATGCCTCTGTTCCACAACCCATGTGAAAATTGTACATGGAAGCAGGTACTAAGAGATTTTGTCCCCTTTCTTGCACCTTGTCCACTGACCTATGATGTTGTAGCCCTTCTCATCTCCTTACTCTGCTATCTATTTTCCTGTTCTCTTGATCACCCCAATGGGGATATCTATCTCTAAGTGAATTAAATCATACTTTCTTGTCCAGAATATAATGATTACCACTTTCTCCTGAAAGCCCAACCTCTGAATTTATACAAGAAATAGTTGGATAACATTATCCCCTATTTCCTCTCTCCACCTCATCCTCCACATCAACTTATTCCATTTGGTTAAACACAACTATCCTTCCCTTACCATCAAGTTCTCCATGGTTTTCATATAATTTGTCTAAACTCTCCAGTAGATAAGGTAAATTATAAAACTGAAGGCAAAATCCTGCTTTTCTGGAGATGGGTTGAAGTGGAGCAAGGAATCTGAAACTAGTGCTATGAAAACCAAGCCTAATGATTTAAATGGATCCCAGAAAAGGGAAAAAAACAAACATCCTGCTGTGGTACTGAGGTAGTGTTGAGCAGAAGTGCATCTTCACCACCATCATCCACCCTTTCATCAGTACAACTGGCATTAAGGTAGCACTGAATCAGAAAACTACATATCCTCCTTAATAAACTGGCAATTATGGAGGACAACCTTTCTCCATAAAGAAATCAGTTCATTTAGCAAAGGAAGAAGGAGGCAACAAACTAAAGCCTATATTTAGAAAGTTCTTTCAAATTTCCAATGAAATCCACTCCTGAGAGTGATAGGCCAAGATTAAGGTGTCCGGTGATATTAGGAAATTTAAACCAACCCTATGTAACACCAAAGGTAAGTCTCATTATCAAAGAAAATTATACTAACAATAAGTCTCTCCATAGTATTATTTTATTCAGCAGAGAGAATATCTTGCCATTGGTAAATTCTGATGGCTTACTCAAATACAGAAGTAGTTAGCTGTTTTAAGAAAGTTAACCCACTGCCCTTTGATGATCTAATCATTGAGATTCTGTCACTCAGTTAAATCACTTAGCAATGGCCCAAAATTATGTATATGATGACTTACTCTTTTTCTCATATGATGGGCCACCTCACAAGTTATACAAGGTGCCCAATGCTCAGCCCACTGGAAGGACTTTCTAGGACTCTGGGTTGAACTCAGTGGAGAAACACAATTCAACACTACTTGTCTGCTTGTAAAATATACATAAAGTGTCCAAATGTTCAAAGAAGCATCCAAATGGCTAGAATTTACAGTGATAGTGAAAGAGACCCAATGAAGACAACACTTTCAGAAAAATCAATGATATTTTGGTGGAACAGTCTGCCCACCCAGTAAAGTACATTTCTCTTTTCCATGACCAGGAATCAAACTTGGGCCATGTCAGTGAGAGCACCAAATCCTAACCACTAGACCAAGACCAAAGTGGAGGGAATATTAGTGCATAATTTTCTGTTTGCAGATGATTGTGCACTCAATGCAGCCTCTAAAGCTGAGATGCAACAAAGTATGAATCAACTCTGCACTGCCTGTGCTAATTTTGGCCTAATAATTAGTATCAAGAAAACACAGGTGCTCCACCAGCCACCACTACACCATCTACATGTGGAACCATCAATTAAAACAAATGGAGAAGTTTTGAATGCTATGGATAAGTTCACTTACATTGGTAGTACACTTTCCAGGGATACACACATTGACAATGAGGTTGATGCACGTATTGTCAGAGCTGGCTCAGTGTTTGGGAGGCTCCAAAGAAAAGTTTGGGAGGGAAGCAGTATTAGACTGACCACCAAACTGATGGTCTACAGAGCTGTTGTGTTGACCTCATTGTTGTATACCTGTGAAACATGGACAGTCTACCAGCGCCATGCTGGGAAACTGAATCACTGTCTTAGGAAGATTCTGAGGATTACCTGGCAGGATAAGGTACCAGACACTGAAGTCCTTGCTTGAGCTGAACTGCCAAGCATTCAAACCATGCTTCAGAGAGTGCAACTCCGATGGGCTGACCACGTTGTTTTAATGCAAAATGTATGCTTGCCAAAAAAACTGTTTTATGGAAAACTCACATGGGGCAGGTGATCACATTGTGGTCAGAAGAAGTGATACAAGGACACTCTCAAGGTCTCTTTCAAGAACTTTGGATTTGACTGCGCAACATGGGAGACACTGGCACAGGACCACTCAGCATGACATCCTAAAATCAGAAAGGGTGTTGTGCTCTATGAGCAAAGCAGAATTGAGACAGCACAAAGTGAACCTAGGAGGCACAAATTTGGAGTATCCACTCCAAAAATTCGTGTGGACTATCTGTGGTAGAACATTCCTAGCTCATATTGGTCTTATCAGCCACAGTTGAACACATTGAAACTTTACTTTATCATGGAGTTGTCATTTTGGTCCTCTTTGAAAATGAAGGACCACACTCAACCAATTTCCCTTTTCAAACTGGACACCCTATTAATGTCCTCATGTATATGGAACTATTTGACATTAATTATGTGGTATGACTTAAACAATTAAGAACCTTTCAATGAACTTTGCCACTGCAATAGGACAGATTTATTTTTATAAAGGGGGATACCTAGCCCAAACAGGAACAATGGAGACCACATATCACAAATTCAATGATTCCATAACCCACTACAATTGAAAAGAATTTAAAACTGCAATATGGGTACATCCTCCTGATCATCTTCCCAGCTTTATCCATGATCTTTGTTCCTCATAATGTGATTTCCCTAACTCCCCACTTTTACTGAGATTCTTTGTCTTCCTCAGGCCAGGAACCAAGAATGATAATCATCTTAATTCATCTATCCAGAAGATCCTTGAAGGTCTGAGTTTTACCTTACACACAATAAACTGTCATTTGGGCATAGAGTCTCTGATATTCTTTTAGTCTGATGACAAAAATCAACAGATATGAAAAAAAAAGTTTGTCTCCATTATACACAACCTTTAACTTTTTTATTAAATCAGAATACAAAGGGATTGTTTGAAGGTATAGAGAAAATATGGGGTCAAAGGCTTCACTTATTCTTCTCTTTTCTTGACATTTCTAACCATGTAAAGAGCTGTCAATCTTCCTCTTATTATCCCTGTGTTTAGCAATGAGATTCATAACTCTTATCTAGAAAGTGTCTTCCATCTTCTAGTTCTTTTATTGTAGAACATCTGAGAGGTCAGTACTGCTGGAAACTACTTACTATCAAGGAAGTCCATACTAAAGAAAGTACTTTCCAAGTCTAAGTATGCATTGAAAAAGGCTGACATTATTTGCAATGTACCTCATTTCTGGGTCTCTGACTTCTAGAAAAGGGTGGGGTGTAGGTGTCATCTCATATAGCGTCTTTCATGGCTTGCTTGTCCTTTGAAATTTTAAAATATTAATTTTTTAAATTTCATTGTGTGGGTACTTGTTCTTCTTGTTTATATTATTATAGTCATTATGGAAATTGTTTGTTTAGCTTTCCTCACTTCATTCTGGATCAGTCTCTGTAGATATTTTCTAAATTTCCCCATATTCATCACATTCATCATTTCTTAGAGCACAGATAATACCTTACATTCAAGTATCATAATTTGCTTAGCCATTACCTAATTTATGAATGCATACTTTTTTCTCATAATTTGCCATCACAAAAAAATGATGCTAAAAATATTTTCTTGTTTGTAGTTTCTTTTTTCTGGTCAGAGCTTGGGGGTATATGCATAGTAACGTAATCTCTAGATCAAAAGGTATGAACATTTTAGGACTTGAATAGGTACACAGATGAAATGTGGTATAGTCCTACCCACTAGAAACTTTTAGTCAAATAGAGAAACTAACCAAGCTACCTAATTGATAGCTTTCAGACTTCCTTACCTAGTGCTTAGAATGTCATCTCCACTGCAGTTCACAAAGTTCCTACAAGTAATCCATTGCTATCTCAAAAGCAAAATCATTTTAAGTAGCAAATTGATGTGTGTGTGTGTGTGTGTGTGTGTGTGCGTGTGTCTGTGATGAGAACATAGGGATATGGGGGTAGCTTAGGGCTTATGGAGGGAATATTTGTTCACAATATTCAAAATAACTGAAAAAATAAACTTCCCGTTAGGTTGTTAATTTGAGATTGTTTTATTTAGGGCACTAGAAATGCATAAAGAAATACATTTATTTGCTTTTCTATGAGAAAATGATATCTCAAAGTCAAGGAATTTTCTTCTATTGTTTCATTTCAATTAAATAATTATTTATTTAGCAATTTCTTGGGGAAAATTAACATAGTTAAAAAAATGAGTCTTGCTTTTGGGGAGTCTGCAAATTTGTAAGTGATATAAGGTGATATATATATATGTATATATATATTAAAATATGATATGTACATGTAAGAGGAATGGAAAAAATCTCCACATGAGATCAGAAAATATATCTCAGTATTCAGTAAAAAGGTATGGAAATAGGTTTGAAGACTAGAATCATCATGTGAGAAGTTGGACTGGAAAAGAAGTAACAAATAAAGCACTATTGTGACAAATGGTTTGGTATAGGTCTAGAAGCAGAAGAAAGAGCCAAAGATTGCATTAAGACTTAAAATTTGGATGATTGTGCTAATTTTGGGATGGTAGTACCAGGAGACAAATAGCATTTATTAATCAAGAAAATGAATAAATTGCAGAAAAAATGAACCCACGTCTGAATGTATTGTTTGAAGAACTTGAAAAAAATTTCATACGGAGATCTTCATTTGAAAGTGAAAGCATGTATCTGTAGCCTAGGATGAGCTGATAGAAATCTATGAGAATAAGAGGAAAAGAAGCTAGAGATGTGACAGTACAGGAGGTAGAAGATCTTGAAACATATACAGCCACAGGAATTAAAGTGAGAGATACTATTATGGAATAAAACATCAAATGGTGAATTTGCATTTCCAATCAGTAGTCAACTGTCTTTTCTTTGGTGAGTGTACCAAAATAGATTCTTTTTCTAATATTTGTTTTTTTTTTTCCATTCTAACAATTATTTCAGCTATGAAGGCCATTAAAGTCAACGGACATGAAGGCTGAGGAGGAAAAAATAAGTCATTAGAAATAGCATTAAGCAGGTCATTTATGACTAATTAAGGAGAATGGAGGGAATGGAATGCAAATTTCAAGAAATTGAGTGGGTGGAAAAAAAGTCTTATGTTCAATCTCTAATCTGACAAAGATTTTAATGGATTATTAATTAATACTTCTCATAATTATGTATAGCTTTCTAAGAAAGCAAACTAGTGAATCTAGAAAATATCATCTTGCAACATCTGTGCAGTTTCAGAATATATAAAATTTTAACAATAATATATTCTATTCATACTATTATACATAATACATTGCATTAATATATCATGGGTATGACATTGCTTTGTTATTGATATTTTATTCATATCATAATGTATAGGTATATTTAATTTCATTAATATTTTATTTTTAACACTCTAATCCGTAATGACATGCATAAACCTTATATATAGCATAAATATCATGAATAAGGAAAAAACTTGAATTCACTCAGGGACTGCCACTGAAAATTCTGTAACTCTAGGGAATTTATTGATTCTCTTTCAATGAAGCATCTTTCTCACTTGCAAAATCATTTTAAGTAGCACATTGATGCACACCACATTGAGTGTATGTATGTGTGGGGAGGTGGGTGGAGGGTGAGGTTATTTATAATGAAGACATAGGGACATGGGGGTAACTTAGAACTTAGGTTGTTATTAGCTCAAAAATTACGAACAAAATTGTTCTCTGGAAAACTGAATGAACAGTCTCTATTGCTGAACAGTTTTGAGACTGCTGTTAGATACATTGGGCATGTGGTATAAAACCAACATTATCATTTTGGTTATTCTTTATATAGACCACATGTATGGATTCAAAAGACACTTTTAACTTAAATTTAAAAGAAATAAGATGACTAAGAAAAGCTTCAGAGCTGTCTAAACCTCACTTTTACAATGATACACAGGTTCAAAAAGTCCCCTAGTGACACAGTGTCAAAATGACGGCTAAGGAAATCAGACCTCCTAACTCATACTCTGGTGGCAAGTGAGTTTTTCTCCCAATATTATGAAAATTTTTTTAAGTTTTCAAATCTTAATCCATGATAAATAGCTAAAAGATTTTGGAGTATGGCAAATATGTATCTAAAACAATGTATTTTCAAGATAACTTATTTTTATTTATTATTATTGTCATCATTATTAAATGCATTGTTTTAACATTGACTAATTTCATCAAGACAAGATAGCTATTGAAAGAAAAATAAGGAAACAAGTTATTCAATGTCTGTGAGGTACTTAGACCTGCAGCTGCTCACATCTCTTGCATGTTACCTTTTCTAAACTTATCAAGTTGCCACTCTGGTTCAGGCTTTAATCAAGTCTCACTTGAACTACTGCAATAGCCACCTAATTAATTTCCCCTCCATCTATTCTCTTTCCACTCCAATCTATCCTCTGTATGGCTGCCAAAGCGATAGTCATAAAGCATAGGTCTGACCATATCGCTCTTCTGATCAAAATTCATCAAAGGTTTCTCATTCCCATTAGGATAAAATGGAAAGTAATATGTTTATTATCCAAATGCACAGTGGAAAGGAACAGTGGAAAGAATGCTGAATTTGAAGTCAAAAGGTTAAATATAAGCTCTACTTCTTATCTGAGTGACTTTTAGTAAATTAAGTTTCTGGGCCTCCATTTTCTTATGTGTAAAAAAAAAAGGATGTTCCTTTGAGGTATCTTTAAGTTCTAATTCTGCTCCTGGTATTTCTCCTGGAGTTGTTGGGCAGTAAATGTCGTATCGACTGTTCCTCACCCCTTTGTGGGGTCACACTGATTCTCAGGTGTATGACCATCTCCTAGGTGAAGAATCAGTCTATTAAGGAGGACTCTGGCAAGAATCTTGCGGTGAATGACTAAGAGAGAGACCCATACTGTGATTGTCACAGGACAATCTATTCTCTTTCCCTTTATAGAGATGGACAGTAGAGGCATGCTTGAACTCCTGGGGGATAACCTTCTCTTGCCATATAATCTGGAATATTTCAGTCAACTTTTGCATAAGCAATGGTCCCCCTACTTTTAAAATCTCAACTGGAATAAAATCAGTACCAGCCACATGAAAGGAGCCTAATGATACTCAAAACCTTTTTTTTCAGTTGTAAGTTTAGCTAAGAAGGGATTAACTTCAACCTGAGGTAAATGGTCTATGGCCTCAGCATTAATTGAGGTTCTGTTGAGAATATTAAGATTCTTAAGTGTTCATGTAAATGACCATTGCTGTTGCTGCTTCCAACTCCATTGCTCCCTAGGACTCCCTGCCACGTCTGGTAGTCTGAGTCTTCTCTAGCCTTAAAGTCACCCAGAATTATAAGTTTGTCCTCTTTTGGCACATTGGTGATAAGGGTCTCTAGGTCTTCATAAAATTTTTTCTTTGACCTCATCAAAACATGGACAGTCTACCAGCACCATGCCAGGAAACTGAATCACTTCCATTTGAACTGTCTAAGGAAGATTCTTAAGATCACCTGGCAGGATAAGGTAGCAGACACTAAGGTCCTTGCTCGAACTAAACTGTCAAGCATTAAAACTATGCTTAAGAGAGCACAACTCCAATGGCCTGGCCATGTTATTCAAATGCAAAATGCATGCTTGCCAAAAAGACTATTTTATGGAGAACTTGCATGGGGCAAGAGATCATATGGTGGTCAGAAGAAGCAATATAAGGACACTCTCAAGGTCTTTCTCAAGAACTTTGGATTTGACTGTGCAACATAGGAGACACTGGCACAGGACCACTCACCATGTTGTGCCCACATCAGAAAATATGTTGTGCTCTATGAGCAAAGCAGAATTGAAACAGCACAAAGGAAACATAATATGGGCAAATTTGGAGCAACCACTCTAAATGCCACAAAGATTATCTGTGCCCAATCTGTGGTACAGAATTCTGAGCTTGTATTGGTCTGATCATTCACATTTTTACACATTGAAACTTCATTTTTCATAGTGATGCCATTTTGGTCCTCTTCAAGAATGAAGGACAACAACCAACCAAGTTCTAATTCTATGACCTTCGTAGCCCATAAATCTACAAGCTTTCATTATCTCACAAGGCTAATTCCATAGTACTTCCTTTCATAAACTCTTCCCACCAATCAAAGTAGTCTACTTGTTAATTTTGGTATGTATTCTCCCTTTTGATATCTTTGATATACTCCTTTCAACCCATCAAGTCCTATGCCTAGAAGACACCCCTAGGACTCAGCTCGCAAACCATTGCTCACTGCATAAAGGGGGCATTTCCCAACTCCTCTCCCCACAGCCCTCATTGCTCTGAAAAACAAAATTAATTTGAATTTATATCTAACAGTTCTTGAGTAAGACTTCTGCTTGCCTCTTGCAAATAGATTTGAGTGGCTAATGACTTTGGGAATTGCATATATTCCCAGATTGAGAAGAGAGGAAACTAAGATATTAGTTCTATTTGTGAGGGTTTTCTGTCATATAACTGGGAATTTTGAGAACATCTGGGGATAGAATGTCTGGAAAAAAGGGGATGCCAAAATTATCTTCCCCACATAAGAAGAAGCAAAGCAACCTAAGTCAATGGCAGCAACATGTACAGCTTTCTTCCTCAAACCAAAGCCTCCATGTAAGCGCAGAAAAGGTGAAGAAATGAGAGGTTACACTCTATGCAAGTGTGTTTGTGTATGGAGGGAGATGAGGTGGGATATGTGGCTGGAGCAATAAGAAAAAAAGATGTATGGAAATTATTGGTGCTCCTTGTAGCCCCCGTCCCCTGTATCTTAAGATGGGTTCAATTATCTTCTGGTTCCAGCCATATCTTATTGTTCTTAAAAAAACGTATATATATATATATATATATATATATATATATATATATATATATATATATATATGTGCTTGACCTCATCCTTCAAATTCCATATGTCCCATTGTTCATGCCACAAGGGCCTGAAAAACCTTTGGGAACCATATACCACAAAGTGACCTTTCCTAGGTTAGGGTTGAAATCTCAAAGCTCCAACCCATTATTAGAGAGTTTTTACTATTTAATTGATGGCAGGAGGAGGACAAAATTACTTTGAACTTGAGACTTTTCAATATATGCCCTTTTCTTCCAAGGCAGTTGGGATTAAGTGTCTTCCCTGAGGTTACACTGTTAGTAAGTGTCAAGTGTCTGAGGTAGGATTTGAAATCAGGTACTCCTAACTTCAGGGTTGGTGTTCTATCCAAACATTGTCTTATTATGAAGGAGCTCTCCCTCCCTCCTTTTGCCTTTCTGTCTTTCTGAATGTATGCATAAGCATATATACACATACATACATGTATATATATGCATATAAACATATATACACATACATATATTCTCACATGTTTTTGTGCACTGTTCTTCAACTGATCCAATATATACTTCTCAAGGGGAAAGACTGATTCATTTTATCTTTGGACATCCAGAACCTAGGTTAGTTCCTGATACATTATAGGTATTTAAAAATGTTTATTGATCAATTCCTTTGATTAAGATGTGTTCAGAAAACATTCAAGGTGAAATCTTGAGATGGCCTTGGAGGAGAAGTGATGCTCTTGTGACTTTGTGTAGCCCTCTCTCACTCAAAACAAAGCCAAGTGCAATGCATGTCATCATTTCTTTGATGGTATGGTCTTCTTCAGCAATGAAGGATGAACCCAAAAACCTGTGAGTAGACCCAGCTGCCTGAATGGGGACCCAGCTAGCTGTGCCAGTCAGCTCATCCTCTCTCTCATCCTCTCCCTCTCTCCTTCTGTCTCCTCTCCAAAAGAAGGTAAGTTTTGATGGCCAGAAGCTGCCCAATTAACTTTGGATTTACTGGTGAGATTTCTTTTTTGTTTCCTTCCCTTCCCTTCCCTTCCCTTCCCTTCCCTTCCCTTCCCTTCCCTTCCCTTCCCTTCCCTTCCCTTCCCTTCCCTTCCCTTCCCTTCCCTTTACCATAACCTTAAACAATAGCACTCTGAAGCCCATAGATTATACCACACTAGACTCCTGGCTTAATGGCTATTCTCTAGGCACTCCTGCCTTAAGAGTGATTATCAATACTAACTGTTGCTCTTTCCCCCCGCCAACCCCTCAGCCTGATTTAGTTATTTTTGTTTGCCTCATTAAAGGGGCCATCCCCTGACTACTTCCTAAACAGGCCTATTCACGGAATGGGCATTACCTCACCCTAAGTGAGTACTGAATAGGCCTTGGCCTAAAGGGGCCAAGGTCTCCCATTGCATCCTGGGCCATCTCCAGTCATCTCAATGAATATCTATCACTGGATCCAGATGAATCTTAAGAAGAAGTGAGGATGGTGATCTTGCATAGCCCTCCATCCCTCAAAACAAAGTCAAGTGAAAGTCATGTCATCATTTCTCTGATTTCTCCATTTGTACGTTACCAAGTACTACCATAAGACACTAGATAATTGGAGAGGCTACATATAGATATATAGCTGCCACTAAATTGTTTCCCTGATATAAATCAATGATGGGGAAAATACAGAAACCCTTCCATAACAGAGAAATTATTTTTGAAAGTAAAAAAAAAATGGGAATCCTTCTTTTGTCAGGAAAGACTGGGAGATTGATGGAGGGAGTTTAAACAGCACTTAGGCATGTAGGAGATGTGATGCCCCCTTTCCAAATTATTATGTATATGAAATGTGATGAGCTATTCCAAAACAGCTAAGTTGGAAATGTATAAGCTTCTCTCAAAACAGCAGTTCTGAAAATACAAAGTTGCATTTTTATAAATAGTGTTTAGATGTGTGTTCAAAAAATTACTTATGTAAATACTTAAAGAGCATAATGTAGATTGTCTAAGAATACATAAAGATTTGAATACTGTTATAAAATATCAAAGTTGTGATGAGATAGGTGATCTGATTTGAGTTTTTTTTAACAAATTTTACTGTGGTAAATGGAGAAAAAATAAAAAAAAACAATGTAGTTTGCTTTGAGAAACAATTTTGGGAAAATGTAATTATGATGATTACAGTTAATTAGATTTTTAAAAATCTTTTTTGTGGGTGGTAGGTGGGAGGATATAACATGCCTCCAAAAAATAGAATTCTATTTTTTCTTCTCAGCATTGAAAACTCAGTGGTCTTTCAATAAGAAACATATATTGATTTATATTATTTACATAATAGTTCTTAGGAAAGTATACATCTTAATAGAATGGAAATATTAGTTATAGAAAAAAGAAAGAAAGGAAGAATGAAAGGAAGGAAGGAAGGAAGGAAGGAAGGAAGGAAGGAAGGAAGGAAGGAAGGAAGGAAGGAAGGAAGGAAGGAAGTCCTGACAAGGTGGCTTTAAAAGTACTTGTTCTTTGATTACCTATAAATGCAGTTTTTTGACATTACTGACATCATTTTTATTATAGCTTATTCTTCTGAAGGAATAATTCAGGTTGATATTTTGCACAGCAACATGAGAAGCAGAATCCAGCCCCATTTCTCTCTCTCAGGCAGGAAATATGGACAAATAATATTTGCATTGTTCTCTTTTCTCCTTTGACTTGGCTTATCTGAAAGATTAGTGAGGATCCCCGCATGGCTTAAGTGGTCAATACTGATTGTGATGATATTTAGAGTGAATTGATAAGTTGTGTTTCTGTTTTGCCTATTATATGTTGTCAGAGAATAATATTTAAATGAATCAATATTTTAATGGATTCCTTAATCCTATTCTAAACTATTGGTTTGAAAAAAAATCCAACTGGTGTCAAGAACATCAGTAGTTATCATGGGTTGCAAGGAAATGGCCTTCACGAAAAATACACATTTTATTGGCATTTTAGATTTTTCAACTGGCAATTTTCTTTTAATGAATGGAATTTTATTTTTTAAAAAATAGTTTATATCAAAAAAGGAAATGCTCACTCTTTATAAAAAAAAAACTATTCTAACAAGACGTCATATCAATAAATGCATAAATGTTGTCAGTTTGAAATGATTTATTGTCTGAAAAATTAAAGTAAACATATGAAATAGAAAATATAATAGAAATAGGAAATACCCTCCCCCCCACGAAAGTCTCCTCCAAATCCTTTCTGAAATAAAAATTATTTACTAAAAGAATTGTCTATGGCAACATTACCCTATAGAGGAAACATTTTTGTAACATAAAATAAATAACTGTGAACAAATGTTTATTTAATAAATCTAATGCTAATTGAATCTTATACTAATGAATGTTCATTTATATTTTTATAAGCCCAACTGACTTCATGAGCATTTAATTTACTTTAAAGCTTAATAATAAGACCAGTTAATGAATATGAGTTGAATAAAATAGAACAAAAGTTATGTTCTTGCAATATTGACAGAGTTGTCTCAAAAATATGTAGCAAACATTTCTTTAATGGTACTTTTTGTCCATCACATTGTTGATAGGTACAGTTATATTACCAAATTCTTTTGTGGCTAATAGGAAACCTTACTTTCATTTGATATATTTGAATCTCTGTTTGTAACACAAGTAACTGATGAATGAAAAAAAATCTTTTTGTTCTTGTTTTGTTCTTGTCAAGTGGCTAACAAGGCACCTATTTTATCTGAATTGATTGCCTCTCTTGGAATAATGCACATCCGATCTTTTAGGCAATGTGTTCTAAAGTAGGGGGGAAATAGATTATTAGGAAATTCCAGGACATATTTCTTTTTCATGTCCCACCATCTCCATATGCCTAGTAACTGGGGAATATTGATAAGATCAAGAGGGAAATGAGAAAAGTGCTCATTAATAATTCTCTGGAGCAAACCGATATGCTTCCTTCCAATGAGGATAATTTATTACTAGAGAAGGGATTGTAGCATCAGCTGAAGACAGTATGAGCTCAGACAGTATGGTAAGCAGAACAGGGCATTTTTTACAGAAGCACTGCTTTTCCCCTTCCATGAGGTAGGCAGTTCTTGGCCTATACCAAACTCCTTATTGAAAAAAACTTCTTCTAAAAAGCAAGTGTTCTGGCAGTTAATATTTAGAAAAATAAAGTGCATTTAAGTGAAGACTATTTAGACGTTAGAAGATTTTATCTCCTCAAGATTCCCTCTTGTCTCTGAAGTTGTTGATCACAGTTATTGTCACTTTCCTAGCTGATAACTGTATCAATCACTTGACTACCACACTCTCAGTCATATATAATTTGGTGACACCATATGCTCAGAATGACTGAGGTTAAGTGGTTTTCATAGTCTCAGTCGTTGAGTAGATGATTTCTCACCATGTAGGTGCATGGGAGACATTTGAATATGTCCTGCCCTTCATATCAGGTAGGTAAAGTAGGTTTCATATTATTGCTCAATTGGTGGAATACCAGTCTTTTAAATGTCATATTAACATTCAGTCAGAGAAGATATGCAAAGAAACAAATGGACAAATGACTACCATATTTCAATAATCTTTTTTTTTATTAATTTTTAACATTTATTTTCACACAATTTTGGGTTAAAAATTTTCTCCCCTTTTCTCCCCTCCCCCCCCGAAACCCGAGCTTTCTAATTGCCCCTGTGACCTATCTGCTCTCTCCTCTATCCTCCCTCCCTGCCCTTGTCTCCGTCTTCTCTTTTGTCCTGTAGGACCAGATAGCTTTCTTGACCCCTTAACCTGTATTTCTTGTTACCCAGTGATAAGAATATTACATTTGGTCCTAACACTTTGAGTTCTAACCTCCTTAGCTCCCTCCCTCTCCACCCCTTCCCCTTGAAAGAGAGGCAATTCAATATAGGCCATATCTGTTTAGTTTTGCAAATGATTTCCATACTAGTTGTGTTGTATAGGACTAATTATATTTCCCTCCATCCTATCCTGTCCCCCTTTACTTCTATTTTCTTATGGTCCTTTCCCTCCCCATGAGTGTCGACCTCATATTGCATTCTACTCCCCATGCCCTCCCCTCCATCCTCCCCCCCACCCTGCTTGTGCCCCTGTCCCCCACTCTCCTGTATTATGAGATAGGTTTTCCTATCAAAATGAGTGTGCATTATATTCTTTCCTTTAGTGGAATGTGATGAGAGTAGACCTCATGTTTTTCTCTTGCCTCCCCTCTTTATCCCACCACTAATAAGTCTTTTGCTTGCCTCTTTTATGAGAGATAATTTACCCCATATAACTTCTCCCTTTCTCCTCCCAATATTTCTCTCTCACTGCTTGATTTCATTTTTTTTATAAGATATGATCCCATCCTCTTCAATTCACTCTGTGCACTCTGTCTCTATGTATGTGTGCGTGTGTGCATGTGTGTGTGTGTGTGTGTACTCCCACCCAGTGCCCAGATACTGAAATGTTTCAAGAGTTATAAATATTGTCTTTCCATGTAGGAATGTTAACAGTTCAACTTTAGTAAGTCCCTTATGATTTCTCTTTGCTGTTCGCCTTTTCATGGTTCTCTTCATTCTTGTGTTAGAAAGTCAAATTTTCTTTTCAGCTCTGGTCTTTTCATCAGGAAAATTTGAAAGTCTTCTATTTCATTGAAAGACCATTTTTTCTCCTGAAGTATTATACTCAGTTTTGCTGGGTAAGTGATTCTTGGCTTCAGTCCTAGTTCCTTTGACTTCTGGAATATCCTATTCCATTCCCTTCTATCCCTCACTGTAGAGGGTGCTAGATCTTGTGCTATCTTGATTGTATTTACACAATACTTGAATTGTTTCTTTCTAGCTGCTTGCAATATTTTCTCTTTCACCTGGGAATTCTGGAGTTTGGCCACAATGTTCCTAGGAGTTTCTCTTTTTGGATCTCTTTCATGCGGTGTTCTGCGGATTCCTTGAATATTTATTTTGCCTTCTGGTTCTAGAATCTCAGGGCAGTTTTCCTTGATAATTTCATGGAAGATGATGTCTAGGCTCTTCTTTTGATCATGGTTTTCAGGTAGTCCCAGAATTTTTACATTGTCTCTCCTGATTCTATTTTCCAGGTCAGTTGTTTTTCCAATAAGATATTTCACATTATCTTCCATTTTTCGAATCTGCGCGGTATGTTCTGAGATATCTGTCTTTCTCATAAAGTCCTTAGCGTCCATCCGTACCATTCCAGTTTTGAAAGATCTATTTTCTTCAGTGAGCTTTTGAATCTCCTTTTCCATTTGATTAATTCTGCTTTTGAAAGCATTCTTCTCCTCATTGGCCCCTTGCACCTCCCTTGCCAGCTGAGTTAGGCTAGTTCTCAAGGTGCCAATTTCTTCAAGATTTTTTTGGTCCTCCTTTAGCAGGGAGCTGATCTGCTTTTCATGCTTCTCCCTCATCCCTCTCATTTCCCTTCCCAGTCTTTCCTCCACCTCTCTAACTTGATTTTCAAAATTCCTCTTGAGCTCTTCCATGGCCCGAGCCCATTGGGTGGGCTTCGACACAGAATCCTCGATTTCTGTGTCTTTGCCTGATGGCAAGCCTTGTTCCTCCCCATCAGAAAGGAAGGGAGGAAGTATCTTTTCTCTGATAAAATACCCTTCAATAGTTTTATTTCTTTTCCCTTTTCTTGGCATTTTCTCCAACCAGTGGCCTGACCTCTGAATGTTCTCCCCACACCCACCTCGCCTCCTGGTCCTCCCAGCCAGCATTTGGGGACTGATATTCAAATGCTGCTTCCCGCCTTAGGATTTTTGGCGGGGGCAGGGCTGCTATTCAGTGTGAGAATTAAGTTCAGGTGGTCAGGTGGGGCAGGGCCGCCTTTCAGGCTCAGTTCCCTCTGGGGGTTTATGCACAGACCTTCCACAATGGATCCAGGCTCCCGCCCGCTTGGGGAGCCCCTGTCTGCAGCCGCCTCTCAGCTTCTATCTCCTGGGGGGGCCCGAGCCATGGGGGCACCCCACTCCCCTCTCAACCCGCCAAAGAGACTCTGTCACCCACCCCCGTCAGTCACCTGTTTGTGGGGGGGCCCGTGCCACCGCTGAAGATCCCGCCTCCGGAGCCCTCTCAGATCTGTGCCTCTCGGAGCCGTGGCCGCCGCCGCCGCCGCAGGTCCGGGCTGGGCTCCGCGTCTGCAGCGCGACGGACCTTTTGCGAGAGATTTGCAGGTCCCTCTGTGGGTGGGGGGCCCCGCGTGGCCGCGGGAGGTCCCGTCCCTGTAGCCCTCTCGGATCTCCTCCCCTCAGTGTCCCGGCCACGGCAGGGCCGCACCCCGCTCCCCATCCTGGCACCCATTCCGTGGCACGAAGGACCCCCAGCGAGAGGTCCGCAGGTCTCTCCGGAGCAGGAATCTCCCTTGCTCCAATACTCCGTGGTCTCTGGGTGCAGAATTCGCCCTGACTTGGTCCCCTCTAGCCATTCTGTGGTTTGTGTGTTTTCGGAGCTATGTGTATGTGCGTCTTTCTACTTCGCCATCTTGGCTCCGCCCCCCATATTTCAATAATCTTAAACGGAATTTTTCTGAGATGAGTATGCCATCTGAATTTCACTAAATTATTATTTTGCTTCATAAGTTCAGAATGGTGCTAAGTATATCCTGAAACCTTTGAATTTTTTAATCTTTAAAAAAATACTAACAGTCACTGAATCATTTTTTTCTATAGTATTTGAAGACACCACAGAAATCATAGGAAATAAAGGTTGTAGATAGAACACTCAAGAATACTGAAAAAGACTAATCTAATAATCTCTTTATCGTACTTTACTTACTCTATTGCAATAATTCCAAATAATGAATATAAATGATTCCTATGATTCCCCTGAATAAGGGTAGGTAAAATACGAATTTTAAATTAAATTATAAAAATACAAAACATTTGGTGTATATTTAGGTGATGAAGAAACATTATTATTATAGTAGTACAAAGAAACATCCCAAAAAAGATTTTTTCTTTAGAAATGAACCTTAGAAATACTGTACTGCTTGGAATTACAACAACAAATACATTAACGTAGTCATATGAAAAATGCTTTTTCATTCAAAGATAACAATTTCTTTTGCAAATTCTCATGGATTATATCATTGAGGTGAGGGCCATGTATGCTTAATAATTTAATTTTGTGGTGTAGGGAGAAAAAAATAAGCAATATACAGTTTATTGTTGTTGAAAACATTTCAATAAGAATCATTCAAATATATAGTAAGAAAATTGAAATATATTGTCTAGCCATTCACTAGGAAAATTCTCTAATAAAAATTTTCATAAATAATATGAAATATGCTCCTTGCTACAATTACCTGAATAAATACTGATGATTTTCTAAATATCATAGACTTAATAAGGAAAATAAGTGATCATCTTTCATTACATGACCACCCATTGTGCTCTTCTGTAAGTGACACTTTCTATGACATTTCACTTAAACATATACATTTCCCTATGGTGTTTAACTATAATAATAATATGACATTTATCTTGTACTTTAATATTAAAAACCTTCTGCATACTATGTCTTTGATCTTGTGGTTGCCTCTGTGGGGCAAGAAAATATTACCACAATTTTATAAACAAAAAAATGAAGGCTCAGCAAGATTTGCTTAGGGCCACCTATCTTGTGCCAGAGGAAGAATTCCAACCTAACTCTTTCCTGGTTCCAAGTCCAGGGCTCTTTGTACTATCCTATGATTTCCTACTCAGTATATTGTTAAGCTCTTAGTCAGAAGATACATTTCAAAGCAGAAGATTCTCCCAGTGGACCAATACTATGAAAAGGGAATACTTGTTACTAAAAAATGTAGATGGAAACAAAGAAACCATTGAGATATTTGGCATTCAAATTCATTGTCAGTCACCATCATGCTACTTATTTTTGTTCATAAAATGTGTACGTCCATGACCTAATTCTGCTTATAATATACCTAATTATACTTAACCTTTTCCATATTCCCTTATGTAGCAAGAATGAACTTGCATGGCAAGAAAAAAAGGTACAGAAAATAGCTAGTTGAGGGAAGAAAGTATGTTTTCAAGTCGTTGAAGATAAAATGCAGCTAACAAAGTTATTCTGAGAGCATTTATAAATGAAACTAGAATGTAGGGAATTATCAAACAGAGTGAGGAACAAAACTGCTAACAGCTTCAGTGATGTATGCTTATTGACAACTGTGTTGGAACAGTCATATTTGAAGCCATTCACCTCTGTACTTAATACGTTATAGGAAGTGGAAATGGTACTTAAGAAGTTAGAAGGAGAAGTTGTAAGTGACCAGTTATATAAATAATGAATCTGTTAAAGGAAATAGAATTTTAAAGAGAATCAGGAATTGCTTTATCCTCAAAGACCTACCAAAGCAGAAAAGTATAAAATAATGGAAAAAATATCTTTAGAGTATTTTCACCAAAAAATAAAAGGGAAGAATCAATTCTCAAACACTTCCTGACTTCCAATTTTCATGAAATATCTAGAGTAATGTTTTATGAACACAGCAAAAGTATTATTGACGACAATAGGAGACAAAACAAGTAGACTTTCATTGGACATTTCCTAGTGAACAGATTTTTTTCTATAGTCACACAACTGATTTCAGATATAGATAACAATAGCAAACAACAAGATTAATGATGATCCCAATCAGTTTACACTTCATGTAATCATTTCAAGAAACCATTTAACTTACTAGAGTTATTTCTCCTTTAATCTCCTTAAAGTACCACCAATGTTGCTTTTGCTGGGATTCAGTTATTTTCAGTGGTGTCTGATTTTTTGTGATACAATTTGGGGTTCTCTTGACAGAGATACTGGAGTGGTTTGCCATTTCCTTCTTCAGTTTGTTTTTCAGATGAGGAAACTGAAGCAAACAGGGTTAAGTAACTTGCCCAAGGTCACACAGCTAGCATCCGGGGACAAAGCTTGATTTGAACTCAGAAAGATGAGCCTTCCCGACTTCAGGCCTGGAACTCTATCCATTGTACCACCTTGCTGACCAATCACCAATTTTACCTAAAGCTAATACAAAACAACACAACAACAACAAAAAAACAAAAACAAAAAAAAATTATGACTCTAAAATATACATATCTATGGAAACTAATCTGTTAAATAATAAACTAATCCTCAATTCCAAGTGAACTATTAAACAGGTAAACAAAGTCATCAAAGATTCTCTCAGAATAATTGATTCTACATAAAGTTTAAATAATAACAAATATATTACCTACTGATTGGTGATATTCTCCAAATCATTCTTATCAGAAAAGATGTAGTACTGGTTATATCAAGGTCTATAATACAATGAATTCACTGATCAAAATGCATAGTAATATGAAAAAAAATCTATTTACTCAACCCATATGTAAAAACAAATTAGAAAAAAATAATGCGTGTTACTTCAGTCCTGTCATGTAATTGGTCATTGAATTAGTTCTTTGGAAAAACCTTGCAAACAATTTTCTGGGTCAAAATTCTGGGATGTAGTCAAAGATAAGGCAGCTAGTTTTGGAGAAAGAGTTGATTAGGGGTGACTAAAAAAATGATTTTCAAACTCCACCATCTCAGAGCAATAAGAAATATGTGAGATAGGAAGCACATCCACATAATGTAAACTTTACTAAAATAACAATGAAGGGCTGAATGGAGCAACTTCACTGCATTCTCATTCCAACGTCATACACTTTCTACATTTTGCACTATTTTGCACTTTGGTTACAATGATTTTCATACCTTTCCTCTTAGCAGTAATTTGGTTTGACACTCCTAGATTTAACAAGGGTACAGATTCATCTGTTTCATCATGGTGCTCTGTCTCTCTGTCTCTGTCTCTCTGTCTCTCTGTCTCTCTGTCTCTCTGTCTCTCTCTCCCTCTCTCTCTCTCTCTCTCTCTCTCACACACACACACACACACACACACACACACACAGAGTACGTGGCTTGCTGCCATATAGCATCTATCAGTGTGAAGTGGGCTTTGACGTTGCGAGTCTGTTGGTTTATAAATTGGGTGGCAGTGGAAGGAAGGGAAAATCATTGAGAAAGCTTGTCACAATGCTAATTGATCAAAATGGAAGGAGAAGACAGGAGGTCTGTAAGAAAATAGATGAGGATAAATCTAGTTGCCAAGCAGAAGAGGTAGCAGTGTGTCTCATAAAGAATGAAAAATGATTAAGCAGATAAAAAGACATAAAACCAAATGATTAAATATTATGTGCTAATTAAAAGTGACCTATGAAACTCAAATCAGAAATAATAACAAAATTCTATGGAACTTCAAGAAACAATCAGACAATAAAAGCAAATTTGGAAAGACATTGTGTAGTATTTTCAATAGTTCCTAGAATTGTCACAGCAATAGTACATCTTTCAACACACAAACACACACACACACACAAACACACACACAGATAGTATGATGCAGTGGGGAGAGTGTGGAATTTGGAGTAAGATGTCCTGTATTCAAATCCAGGATCTCTCATTTGTTACCTACTCATTTTTGTGCAAGTCCCTTAACTTTTCTAGGGCCTCACTTTTCTCATCCACATGAAAAAGTTGATATTGAGAACACCTTCCACCAATTACAAACCTATGATTCTCTAAACCACTAATAGTCTCCTGGTGATGCTATAAAAATGAGATGACCTCTGATCTCTGTAGAACCTTGTGCTTTCCATCTCCTACTGGGTACCACATGTGCTCTGATGGAAGGTAGCAAGAGGCCAGGCTAGGCATATTCCACCTGTTCTAAAACAATAACCTCCATCTGTCAGAACAAAACAGCTTCTTCTTCTTCTAGCCTAATCCCCCAACTGAAATGTGGAAAATTTCCATTGCAAGGAAAACAAGCTCACCTTTTGGCTGAAGGCCTTCCATCTTCTGGTAAATCTGTCCTTTGACAGAGGAGAAAGAGGGAAGTTGACAGGGAAATAGATATTTTTCCCCAGCTATGCAGGTTACACTTCAATCTCCAAATGTACCCATTTCCTAGTTAATCTCCAGCTTTTGGAGGGAAGCAAGACCTTCCATTTGATCCTCTGACCATGTGTCTCCCACCTCATATTGCACTTGCCTCCAGTCAGCTCTTCAAATTCCATTGGGAAGTGGAGCCTTGACCTCAATTCAAAGATGAATATTCTCAGACCTTGTTATATCCTTCACATTCCAGTGATTCTGGATTCTTTTAGATCATCATCCAAACCACATTCTTCCCTCCTCATCACCCAATTCCTCATTCCCATACTCTTGCTTCTTATCTCAAAGTTTCAATCAAACATTGAATTTTGGAATGTCCATAGTCCATGGGCAGTAAACTTTCCTTCATCTTAAATCTTTTCCTTTTCCACTTCTCATATCTACTCATTGTACTTAAATCTGGCTCCCCTCTCCCCCATAAAATTGCCTCCCTGACTATACTTGCCCTTACTGGTTGAATTTTCACTCATCCTCTCTACTCCTTGGTTAAAGTAGGGGAGCTGGAATACTTCTTGCTCTTCATTGCCTCTTTCAGGTTCTCTCCATATTTCAATCACTCAGTAATCTCTCTTCCTTTGAATTTCTTACTTTTTATAGCTACTACCCAATCAAAACACTGGTAGCTATTATCAACAGATTTCCCAGGTCATTTTCCTTCCTTCCCCAATGAATTTGACACCTGTCTTGCAAACTTTCTCTCCTCCTCCACTTCTGCCATCCTACTATGGAACTTCAACATACGTAATGACTATTCAGTTCCTCTACTTACTCATTTTTCATAAGCTACTTCACATAATCTCAGCCACACACAAAGATGATCCTCCCTCCAAACTTACCATCATACAAAAATGTACTACCGCCAGGTGCAAAAATTGCAAAATCCCCTTGTCTAACCATAATCTGTTGGTTTTTCACTTCTCCCTCTATATTCCCTTATAAAACTTTATTCTTCTCCTTAAAATGGAAGTCACAGTGTGACCTCCAATACCATCAGTTCTATCCTGGGCCATCTCCTCAGCAATCTTCACTCTCTCCTTTTTTCCTCTCTTGGTGAATGAATTCAACTCTACACCAACCACCTCTCTTGAATCCTTAGCATCCTTATCATATTGTCAATTATACCAAGTCAGACTTTCACCTTGGATCACTCCCACCTCCATTCTTACACATGAGCTATTGAATAAGGATGGAGAAAATGATGTAACTATTCGGACTAGGTCCACTAAAATTATCTTTCACCACCTCAACTGACCCCTCCCTACTTCTAGGCAATTTTTTCTATACCTTTTCTATACCTTTTACATCAAACCATCATTCCAGTATCCACAGGGACTCTTGTAACATTTTTCAACCCTCTCAGTCCTTCTATGCTTCCCCTTCCCCAGTTTCTCAGCTATGAATTATGCCTCATATTTTATAGAAAAACAATTGAGACCATTTGCAGTGATCTCCCTCTTTTCTCCTCATCTCCTATCACTGATATGACTTTTGCCGCTATCTCCTCCTTCACCCCTGTCTCACATGCATGATGAAGAGATGAACTCCTTAACAAGACTAAATGTACTTATTCAAGTGATTCCCATTGCATTCCATCTCCTCTGATGAATTGCCTTCTCTTTCATCTCTACCCTTTCATTTATTATTTATCTCTGTGTCTACTGTCTCACTCCCCACTGCCTAAAAACATGCCCATCTCTCCCTCACCCTGACAAAAGCCCCCTCTAATCCTTCCATCCTTGCTATTGTCTGGTATTTGCTGTCCTTCGTAGCTAAACTACTCAAAAAGTCTATCTACAGAAAGTGCCCCCATTGTCTCTTTTCTCACTCTTCTTAACCTCCCACAATTCAGCTTCAGACCTTGTAATTCCACTGAAACTGCTCTCTCCAAAGTTATTAATGGTATCTTATTTTCCAAACTCCAAAGTTTTCTCAATGCCCATTCTCCTTGACCTCTTTGTAGCCTTTGACCCTACTGTTTTCCTAGATACTCTCTTTTCTCTATTTTTTTGTGACATGACTTTTCATCCTCCTCCAGTTTGAGTGCTCTTTCTCTGTCTCCTTTGCTGAATAACTCTAACCATAAATGTCCCACAGGGTTTCATCCTGAGCTATCTTCACTTCACTCTCTATTTAGTGATTTGGTCAGTTCTTATATATTTAATTACCATCTCTATACTGATGATTCTTAAATATATGTATGCTGTCCCAAACTCTCTACTGACTACTGACCTCCATCTCACACCTCCAACTGTTTTTCAAGCATCTTAAACTGGCTATCAAGCAGAAATTTTAAATTTGATATGTCTAAAACAGAAGCCATTATTTTTCCCCGAAACTTTACCCCCTCCTGACTTCCCTATTCCTAAAGAGGGAACCCAATCTTCCAAGTCCCTCAGGATTTAAGCTCAAGAGTCTTAATAGTCTTAATCTTTCATTTCCCATATTCAATCTATCATCATGATTTGTCAGTTTCACCTTTGCAACATCTTTCAAATATGCCCCCTTTTCTTTTCTAATACACCTACTATGCTAGTGCAGGCCTTCATCAACTCGCATCTATTGTAATAGCCTGCTAGTAAATCTGCCTGCCTCAAGTCTCCCCAACTCAACCCATTCTCCATTCAGCTACTAAAGTGATTTTCTTAAAGCACAGGACTGATCATATCATCACCTTACTCAATAAATTCCAGTGATTTCCTATTGCCTCTATGATCAAATACAAAACACTCTGCTTGATATTCAAAATCCTTCCTAACCTAGCCCCTACCTACCTTTCCAGTTTTCTTAAACCTTACTTTCCACTGTATATTCTTTTCTAAAAACTATTTTATTTATTATTTTGTTACATTTTAAGTCCCAAACTATGAACCCCTTCCTTCTCTCCTTCTCCTGCCCTAGAGGAGGTACCATTTGACACAGATACATATATACATATGCATATATGTATATGTACACATACACATGCATATAAATATACATATATAAACACATTCATAATATAGTTTAGAAGCATGCATGCCATGTTTTACGCACACATGTGTTTTTATGTTTTATACCTATAGACATAGATACATGAGCACACACATGTGTATATACATAGGTATATATATGCATATATGCATATATACACCTACTTACTTATATACATGTATATGTGCCTGTGTATAACCATACTGTTCATGTCTTTGAAGGATATTCTGTTACTATGTATATTACGTACTCTTTAATCCAATGACATCGACCTCCTTGTTGTTCTGTGAACAAGATTCTCCATCTCTCAGCTTTGGCTTTTTTCTGTGATTTTCCATCATGCCTGGAACACTTTGCCTCCTTCACTCTGCCTACTCATCTCCTTGCCTTCCTTCAAGTCCCAGCTAAAATCCTACCTTTTACTAGAAATCTTCTCTAACCTGTCTTAATTTTAGTGCTATTCTTTTATTAATAACTGCCTATTTATATTGTATATAGGTTGCCTTGTATATATTTGTTTGCATGCTGTTTCCCTATTAGATTGCAAGCTTTTCAAAGGCAGGGATTATCTTTTACTTTTTTTGAATTCCCAGCAATTAGCACTGTTCCTAGAACAAGCTATTGTTGTTACTGTCTGGACATTTCAGTTGTGTTCACCTTTTTGTGACCCCATTTAGAATTTCTTGGAAAAGACACTGGAGCATTATGCCATTTTCTTTTCCTGCTTATTTTACAGATGAGGAAATTGAGGAAATAAGGTCACAGTTGGCCAGGGTCACAGCTAGCAAGTATCTGAGGCTAAATTTGAACTTGGGAAGATGAGTCTGCCTGATTTCAGGCCTGATCTTCTATCCACTGGACCACCTAGCTACCCTGCCTGGAACTTGTGGTTTTATTGGGATCTTTGGATATAACTGTTTGATTCTGAAGTGAAGTAAGTAACCAATATGGACTTATTACATCCTTATTCTGTGCTAAGCACTATGCTAAAGACCAGGGAAATACAGAAAGATAAAAACAATCCCTGCCTTCACTGATACTTAAATTCTATTTAGGGAGGCAATATATAAATAAATAAGGACATGAAAGACATAAAAGTTATTTGGAAGGTAACATTAAAGACAAAGTGTCAAGCAGCTGAAGGACTGGAAAATAGGTCCTGTAAAAGGATGAGTTTGAGCTGTCTTGGAGGTAGCCAAAAATTCTAAGAGGCAGAAGTAAGGGGAGAAAATATTTGAGACATGGATGATAGAGACTATAAAAACTTTAGAGAGAGGAAATGGAGTGTGCAGGACAATATAGCAGAGTACCATTTATATATGGTATATATACATACATACATACATACATACATACATACATACATACATACATACATATATATATATATATATATAAAACATATAGCATATGTCATAGAATATGTGAAACCAAGCAAAATGTAAGATTTGTAAAGTAGAAAGGGGTCAAGCCTATCTGGACCATTGAAATAAAATGTTCCACATGACCCATTCTGATATTCTTTGGTGGTTAATGTGGTTTCTTTCTTTGGAATATAAGCATTTTTAGAGCAGGGAATGATTTATTTTTTAACATTCCCTAATGTCTAGCAAAATACCTAACAAATAGTAGGTGCTTAATAAATGCAAATTGATTAATTGGGAAAATATATACTAATATTTTCAGGCTAAAACTCTCAAGCCTGAATTTGAATAATCATCCAAGGAACTGGGAAGATTCAAAACTTTTTTTTAGGGAAAAAAGGAAACAAAAAATTGACTTCTATCTGCAGGTAGTGCATTATTCACAGGAGGCAAAGTAGACTTGTATCTGGACAAGATTATATGTGAATTCCTAAATTTCTAAAATAGAATGCCAGATCTATCTCTTGTACTTTTTGTACCTAAATCATGTAGGTCTCTCTAAAATCACTAATAAAGATTACTAACATACTTTTCATATAGTTTGACCATTAATTGATGCCAATGCAACATTTTCCAAAGAATTGCTTTAAACATATCATATTCAAGGAAAATGACTTAATAAGCACATTGATTATGAACTAATTTTGGGGTCCTTAAAACTTTATTTTTATGTTGTTTGATCTTCAGAAAGCAACTTACTAGCTCAGTATTTATCATCAATCCTTAGAAATAGCTTTACTTAGCCACTACAATGTTGTTTGCTTGGCATCTATAAATTGCTGTTATAAAAAGCTTTATTATATGGAGGTCATGGAGTAAGAATGTTATATTATCCCTTATAAAAGTTCTCATATGATAAATTCCAATGTGACAGACATATTATTGTGTAAGAAAATAAATGTGCTGTTTTACAAGAAACCTATAGGCTTTGCTTTTTCAGGCAATGCGAATTTTGTAATCTAGCATGCCTCCTTCTTGCCTAAACTGCCAGAAAATCCAGAGATAATCTGAATGCTCAAATGCATTCTAACTAACTAAGAACTAATTCATCACAAATAAAAGAGAATGACTATTTTCCCTCTTCTTTGAACTCTTTTTTCTTCTATGTTTTCTTTTTTTCTCATCCTGTTTTATAACATGTTCGATTTTGTAAGGTTTCTAAAATCCTTCCAAGAATGTAGTTTAAATCATAAAATAAGCATACATGCTAGTGTAGTATAAAACTTTACAACAAATATACTCTCACTATATAGTCTTTGAGTTAAATTCAATGATCTACTTACATTTACATTCTACCATTCTGTTACATTAAAGGTAATGACAATATCTGAATTATTAAATGTGGCTAAATCTGTTTATCTTTTCCATTTCTTAATATAATCAGATGTTGACTTTGGGTCTAGATCTGTGATTTTACTGATATAGGGAACTTCCAGCTATGGAAATTCTTTCCACTAACTCAGACCATCAACTCTTCTAAGTTATAGTTTCAGAGCATTAATTGGCTACTCTGAAACTAAGCGGCTATCCCACAGTGTATAGTTAGTATGTATCAAAGGCAAGACTTTGTAATTCCAACACCAACTTCTAATCCACAGAGTCATGCCATCATCAAAAGTAAGGATTAATAAAATATTACATCTATTAATGAAAAGTCATTAAGATTGACTTTAGAGTCAACGAAAATCTGACAGAGAGTGTCAATAAGAAAAATAAATACAACTGCCTTCTACTTACTTACCTAGAAAAAAGTGAGCTATGTTTTTTAAAGGAATATATTCTCAGTATACAATTAAAATCAAATTATACTTTTCTAATTATAGCTAGTTTTCATCTAAGCCAACCAATTAACTCAAATGAAATTCAAGCATGCTTGACTTTTGTGAATTATGCTCTAGAATAATTCTACACATGCCATTCGAAAAGTCAAGTGTGCATTGATTGCATCTCAGAAAATTGGTCAAATGTTTCTCACAGAAAAGATGACAAATTAAAAAAAGTTTAAGAGAAGACTGCTCCAATATTTCACCAAGTGCTTTGCTTCATGTAGTTTGCCATTTTGTTATTTCCTGTAACTTAACTGCTATTCATTTGTAGTATAATTTGGAAATTAAGTAATATGATATCATATAATAGTTATAAATAGAGGTAGTATGTGAACTATTAGTAGGCAATGAGTTACATATTTGTTTTTATAGAGAAATAGAAAGGTAATGTATGATTTTTTCCTATCAAATTCTATAAAATATTAAGTGCACCAGATTTTTAAACTGTGGTTTCATATCATAATTTTTTTTTGTTAGTGGGGATTGCAAATATTTAATTTATGTGCAAGATGTATTTTATTTGTCCCCTCAATTTCATCCATCTGTCCATTTATTAATTCATTTACTATTTATTTCTTTATTTTGCACTTTGAAACAGACTCAGGAAATTTAATTCAATGTATTGATTCATTGTCTACTTGGCACAAATATTTTATATGAGGACTTCAGGATCCAAAGACAGACATGAATTAATCCTGTTTTGAAGCAGTTTCAAAGGGGAAAAGATGAAGTAGGATCCCTTATATATATATATATATATATATATATATATATATATATATATATATATATATATATATATATATATATATATATATATATATGGGTAAATCTGGTAAAAATGACAAAAAACAATGTTATTTCTTAGCCTGAGACTTTATTTGATGTTTCTACTCTCACATTATGTATGATATCACAGTAGTACAGGAAGAAGAACATTATGCAAAAGTGTGTTTTGGGGGTGGTGGGATGGGTGGAACAGGTTTTAAAGGAAAAGGAAGATTTTCACGGGAGGAAAGGGAGTGGAAAGGCAAGGTTGAAGCTCAGGATAATGGCAAACATTTGATCCTGAGATCACATTTGAAAAGGTTCAAATTTCAAAACAAAAGTCAATTTGATCAATAGATTAGGAGTAACTATTACACAAAGTTAGCTAACCAGGATGGCTCAGGCTCCTATTTATTGAAATATTCAGGAAGGTCTAGTGCAGGAGTGGGGAACCTGTGACCTCAAAGTCACATGTGACCCTCTAGGTCCTCAAATGTGGCCTTTGACTGAATCAAACAAACAAATATTTTTTTTCTGTGAAGTTAGAATTCAAAGGGTCACACTTGAGGACCTAGAGGGTCACATGTGGCCTTAAGACCTTAGGTTCCCTAACCCTGGTTTAGTGTATAGCTATCAAGCATAGTAGCTGACAATGAAGATTATTCATTTGGAGACTATCTCTGCTAGAATCAAAACTTTTATTCATACTGTAAGATTCTCAGGGTACTAGTGAATAATTCTAGTTAACTAAGGGGGTAATTTATACCCCAAAGAGCCTCTTCCACTGCTTTCCTTCCTCAAATTCAAAGACCTAGGTCATTAAGCTTACAAGAGAAGCTTTTACAGACAACTTCCCAATGCAGGAAATAGTCTAATAATTCCATAATTACTGAGAAGAACAGCCATTTCAAAACTCCACTTAGCATATTGTTTGTTGATTTTGTAAAAGCATTTAACACTAGAGCAAATCATAACTTTAAATATTCTTTTCAAACAAGACATTTCTTATAGATATCACATCATACCTGGGCCACCACCAAAATGACTTTGTTCAAAAACTCCTTGAGGAACACCATCATGTAAGGTATAAAAGATAGAGGCACTTTCTCTTCAAAAGTGCTAGTTACCTTGTCATAAAGGATGTTCTTTGCAAAACCCAACAAAAGAGAGATCACTTATGTTTTGGAGAGCTTTCACAAATGGTCCTATCTAGTAATGCTGTCTTCAACAAGTTCCAGAGCACTGTAGAATCTCATTAATATATTCTCAGTTTCTTATAGGTAATAGTCTAACTATTCACACTAGAAAATCAAAATGGATGAGGAATGAAAATTGCCTTAATTTTGACAAGCTGTTGAATGAGCAGTCTGTCAGTTAACATGGCTGGGACACCAGTAGGGAGAGGCATTGCTGTAGAAACCTATTTGAATAGGAGGTAGCAGTTAAGTGGAATTGCCATGGAAAAATTCTGAGCCCTTTCAGTTATTTTGAGCTCTTTGTTGTCTTCTCATCATTCCACTGTTTGTTACCAACAAAATTCCAGTAATGTTGTATGACTGAATCATGAACATCATGTTCTCAAAAGAATCACAAGTACTCATGAATCACAGGACAATGAAGGCCAGTACAGGATATTGTGGGTGTAAGTAGCCTGAAAAAGGCTGCCAATGATGACTTTGATATAGAAGTGGTTTAAGTCATTATTGAAGCTGTTCAAAGTAATGTGACTGAGTCATATTAAGAATGTGGGATAATAGATAGCTAACATAAATGCTTTTAGTACCCACAGAATATTAAAAGAACTAAGTGAAGGTCTAAAGTAATTGAAAACCTCTTCTATGAAATAATAATAAATAACAACAATTATAACTTGCATTTATATAGCACATTAAGGTTTGCCAAGTATAATACATGTTATATCACTTTTATCTTCATGACAACCCTGTGAGAAATGAACTTTATTAACTTCATTTTACACATAGGGAAAATGAGGCTTGGAGATTAAGTAACTTGCCCAGGATCATAAAACAGTGTATCAGGTCTTCCTGATTCAAGACCAGTATTTTTACCCACTTTGTCACACAAGTTTTTTGAAAGATAAGAAAGCATAATGAATTGTGATATGACCTGGTAGAGGGAACATTTATACCAATGATATCATGGATCCTTCTGAAGTATTGAACTGTTTATTGAATAACAGTGACACCCAATCAACGCCTTTATAGAGCCATGACAATGTGGTAAAGGAGAAACAATACTAGATTTGGAATTCAGAGAAAATTGGGTTGGAAATCTCTCTTTAAGAATATGAACAAACCACTTAAGCACCCTGAGGTTCAGTTTTCTCATGTAAAATGGGAATGATAATGCCTCTAATATCTACTTCATAGAACTGTGGTGTAGACTTATAAAACAACTTTTTAATCCTAGAAATGTTTTATGAATATATTATTATTATAATTTAGGATTATATAAGGATTATTAATAGTAAGTATAACCACTAAATATTTTGTACATTTGTATACAACTAGTTAATTTTAAAAAATAGTCATGATAGTCAATAGTCTGGCATGCATCCCACAATAAAAAGGGCTCCTCAGTTTGAACAAGTGTACTTCCAAGTTGAAACTCACAAAGGGCACCAAAGACAATTGGTGTTCTTCATCTACATGTTGTTAGTCTCTTGACCTTCAAGTGACACACAGGGCTACATTTGCTAGTTGATTGTATATAAACATGCTCATTATATTCAGTTGCAAAATACAGTTGTAATTATTATCCCTTTTGTGAGTTATCAATATTTTTAACAAAGCCTTGTCTTTTGTTAGCAATCTTTTTTAGAGAGGCAGATTTCTTCTTAAATTTTCAACTAGATTTCTAGTTGAAAGGGTAATCATATCAGTAAGATCAGTAGTCATTGAAATTTGGAAGACATATAGATACTTCTATCAATTATTCATTTCTTAGACAATTTGCTATTCTCTGAATGAAGAACCAATAAATGATAAAAGTATTGGCAATCTTCAAATCCTTATATTAACAAATCTTATTCTTATTATGGGCATATAAATGAATAGAACACATTAATTGATTAAGAAAGATAAGCATAATTAATTCTGAATAAATTTTACATTTTAAAAGATTAGAGCAGAAGTTGTTTTCCTTGGCTATATTTTCATATATTGAAAAGCCAGATATATAATAAAGAAGTAGCCCTTTGGTCATTTCAGTGATTCTTCAGGGCTAGGGAACCTGTGACCTCAAGGCCATATATGGCCCTAAAGGTCCTCAAGTGTGGTCCTTTGACTGAATCCAAATTTCACAGGACAAATTGCCTTAATAAAAGAATTTGTTTTTAAAACTTAGACTCAGTTAAAAAACCACAACAAAAGACCTAGAAGGGCGCATGTAGACTTCAGGCTGTAGGTTCCCCACCCATGTAAGCCCACATAACCTCACTGAGAAATTAATCCAACCCTTGAGTGTTTTCTATTTTATTGGAGAATGCCTGAAACTAGACCACATCTTTCCATTAGCTTTTCAATCAGCAACAGTAGATGGAATAAATCAAGTGGGTGGTAAAAGACAGGACTCAAACCCATCAGAGTCTTAGGGGAGATGACTAACCCAAGCATGTAAAGACTCCCCTGGTGGAATAGGAAGATGAGAACAATTTGTTCTAGTGGCCATGAAGGAGGCTGAAGCAGGCACTACGGAATTCTTAGAGTTTAGTGAGACTTTGAAGATGCCAAAGTCATTCACTGCATTGCAGACCATCACCAGTCCTCCTGACTTTTATCTTTCCACTAGACTTTGGTGAATTAGTAAGGGAGAGTGAGGCTAATCATTTTTCAGCTTCATCTCACTTAAATCCAGTTCACATGAAAGTCAAAACATCACCTTGTCATGTCATTGGTCCTCTTCAAAAAATAAAAGAAAAATAACTTTCTATCACTAGCATACTTAAACTAAACCAGGTTCCAGAGGATCAACAGAGGAAAAACTGATGAATCATGGATATTTAAATAAAAGATACATAAGGATCTAAAGATGATGAAAATGGTGATGATGATAGTGGTGGTGGTGATTATAATAATGATAATAATAGTATGCTATTTATATCATTTTCTAAGGTTTGCAAACATATGTTCACATATCTTATTTTATCCTCACAACCATTCTGGGAAATAGGTGACGTTATCTATATTTTAAAGATGAAGGAACAAAAGCTGGGAGCCTTGTCCAAGGTAACACAACTTTTAAATTTCTTCAGCAGGTTTCAAAGTCAAGCCTTCTTCATTTCAAGTCCAGAGTTCTATCAACTGTACCACCTAGCTGCCCATAGAATGAATAATATAATTCCATGTAACTAAGAGAATGCTATTTCTATTTTAATAAGTCATCCTTTAATATTCTTACATAGTTACTAACTGCCTCTGTTATTTGTTTCTAAAACACATGAGAAAGCTGGTCTAATGGACATGTTTAAAAATAAAGTATTTATTAAATAGTATTAAGGTACATTTTATCTTATTTTGGAGGAGAATAAATTAATTTATTGGGTTCAAATCAGAAATGATATTCTAGGAATACTATATTAATGAGTTAATACATGGTGAAACTCATCTTCATGATTGTGACCAAAAGGTTTTTCAACTTCATTACAATTTGTATCCTTTTCATTTTAATATAAATATAAAATGCAATCATTATTTTATAAAGAAGCTTCCCTCCCCCAGTTACATGTTTTTTTTCTGTTCAGAGACAATAGTGTCAGCATAATATAATACAATATGATACATTGTTTCATAATTCAGCTTCCCATAGCCTATTATAATGGTTGCTATCTCTCTTCGATTTTCATTTAAAACCAGAAAGACATAATTTGAAACTTACCTTGGTAATTGCTCTGATATTGACCTTATTTCATAGATCTAAGTTAGGAAACTTTAACTCCTAATATTTTTTCTAGTCATGCAGATAATTTTCTCTTGTGGAATCCAAGAGATAATAAAGCAAGAGTTGGTAAAGTGATTTTTAAGATGCTGCACATGCTGAGCTAAAACAGCTTGGGATATGAGACATCTGCTTTCTGGAACATTTTGGGTTACTTTTAGATGTAACAAAATATTGATATTTGGCACTTACATTTTGGACATGTTTCCTATTTTATGACAAATTGGACCTTTGCAAGTATCAATTTATTGTTTAATGTTTACATTTAAAAATATAGATGTTGTCAAATGTGTTTTTAGCTATGAGTTTTGTGATTCTACTTTGTACAAAAGACTCAGGATAATCTTTGGAGCAAAGTTCTCAGTCCCATTATATTTTTGACACTGTGCTTATAGTTTCTATTCTTCTGAACTTAAGGGCATCGAACAAAGGAAGAAAATCATGTGTTCATCACTTACTATATTCAAAACACTCTGCTAAACACTGGAAATACAAATAAAAAAGTAAGACAGTCTTTTTTCTTAAGGAGTTCATATTCTAATGGAGGAGATAACACAAATGAAAAAGTCATTGGATAGATCCAAATGAAGGTCGTTAGGGTGTAATGGCAAAATAAAAAGATGACAATGTCTCCTTAATGCA
Organism: Notamacropus eugenii; assembly: GCF_028372415.1. Taxonomy (NCBI): domain Eukaryota; kingdom Metazoa; phylum Chordata; class Mammalia; order Diprotodontia; family Macropodidae; genus Notamacropus; species Notamacropus eugenii. The sequence continues at coordinate 262,640,337 of NC_092876.1, forward strand.
ATTTCCACAATAAAATCCTATCAGTTTCTAGTATTGAACTCTTTCATTGTGCCAAGGACTTTGGTGAAAAGAACTTGCTCAAATTCACACAGATAGTAAATAGGTTTGGAACCTCCCTCCATGTATTTGGAAGGGGTAATAAATTGTCAAAATAGTCCATTTGAATATTATATGCAGATTTCAGGTCATATTTTAGGTAATAACTTAAAAATGAATTCTGCTTCCTTTAAATCCAGTAACAACCACTGTTATTAACTATAACAGGACCATAGATGGATGATGATCAATGTGTTATAAAGTATAAGCATGTAACTGCCAACTTAGAGAAAGATTTTCAAGATTAATTTAAAGAGGAGCCTTTCAATCCAAGGAACTATTCCCCATTATGAAACTAGAAAGTTGTAAGAAATCATCAAGATATGCTGAGAAAAATTGTTTCTAAAATTTGGTTTTAAAAAAAATTCATCATGATTAAATTATATTTATTGGTTCCTTAAATCAGAAATATTTCTTCTGTTATTTTTGTGGACAATATGTTATCCCCCCCCTTTCATATAAGTTTACCATCTTCCCTGTACACCAGTGGTTCTCCATTAGTAATTCACATACCAAAAGAGAACAAATAGAAAATCCTAATAATCTTTTCTTACAGTTTTGTCCTTCATGGTGATTAGAATAAAAGAGGTTACATAAATATTTATCTGTAAGCCATTTGTTATTTATATGGAATTTTTAGGTAGAATGTTACTTAACCTCTGTCCTTTTGAACTTCCTCTCCTTGCTGTTTTCTTTCTTCTATCTATCTGTGCATATCTGTACTTAGCACTGATGTAGTATTGATGTTTAGAAAGTCAGTTTTCATAGAGATGAGAGATCAGGCTTTGTAGAAAGAAAGACCTGTGTTTAAGTAGTGGTTCTGTCACATACTGGATTTGTGACCATGGACAATTGTAGCAGTCCAAGTAAATTCCTATAAATAACAGGGAAATACTAATCTTATTTAAGGTAGACATTTCCTCAGTAGGAAATCCTTACCACTTTGAAATCATAAATCCATGCCTTCCCTCCTCCCCAAAAGAAATACCCATCTAACCAAGATCTCTAAATTACCAGCATTGTCAGCAACAATAATCCTTTATAGTATCTACATTCTCTTTACTCTTAGAATACTTGTTTTAAAATGTAAAAATAACATGAGCTCTACTCAGCATATAAGATTATACCTGAAGTTTTCTGCCTCAGAATGGATGGCTAGCACTCAGTATACAAGGCTGCTATCTCTGATGACCTCCGTAAAAATCTTCACAATTAAATTAACAAAAAATGTGTTCTTTATTCACTTATTTTCAACTCAAGAGTTACTCATAAGAGGAAATGGCAGCTATCAAATGCTGTCAGGTCACACAGTATACTGTAAAACAGTGGTCAAAGAATAACAGACACCAATTCATTTTTAGATCAGGGGTCTAACACAAGGGACTGGTCCAAGAAGCATTTCATTTTCATTATATTCCACCTACTTGGAGGCAAAGGTCAGAAAACTAGCATTAGTTAAAGAGGTCTCAGCTGCATCAAAGTTAAATAACATCTAAAAGTCATCCACAGCAGTGTCTCTCTAATCCATAGATGTGTCTCCAAGGGCTCCAATCCAAAGAAGAAAACAGAAAATTGTAAAAGGTGCCAACAAGATGTGCTGTGATCAGCAAGCATCTTAGGCCCAGGGCTGGGGATAAGATATTTTCTTTGTTCTGAGCTCAAAGGAAAAGAAAGTTCTATTTAACACCGCTTGCTGTAGTAAATACTCCAGCTCATGATTGATCACTTTCTATAATGGAACAATAACCAATTCTATGCAATGTTAAGGACTCAGATGCTTCACAGTTAATACCAGAATCATTCCTATTCTTTTTAAACGCTTATTGCCATCAGATAATAATCTAGCTAATGCAGAGATCACCCTTTAGCTGGAAAAAAGTAAAAGTCTTGCTGTGAAAAGCTTTTCTATCCTGTTGAAAACATCAATACCACATGCCAGAGTCGGCATTCTCAGAGAAATAAATATTGATTTCCCTCCTCCATACCTTACCAATGGCTGGCAACTGCCTTCCTTGCTCTGAATTTTTTATTGTTTTACACTTGACGGATTCTGTTAGCATTGAATTTTTATTGTTTCATTGTTCGCTCTTTTTATAAAAAAAATCCATTTATGATGCTTGTTGAGGTAGACAAGACTGAAAAGTGGTGGTTGAAATTAATGTAGCACTCTTTTCACTGCAATCCTGTCAGGGATGATTTATTTAATTTCAGCATTACTATCAGTGACTTCCTAAGAATTCCTTTAAGCTCATGGTGTTACTGATATGCTCCATTTCATTCTTACTGTAAATCAGACTGCAAAGCCATGGCCATGTGTATCTCCCTTAATTTACACCCTTTTACATGCTTAATTGTGTCTGTGTTTTTAGCAAGTTGAGCTACTATTCTTGAAGAATATCAGCTATAGAACTTCTAATTATCAGCAGCTGCATGTTGACAGAGTGTGGGAATATGCAAGAAATTAATAAACGGTGAAAGGTAGAATAGCTCACTTCCCCACATTCATATGAGTTGCACATGGCATATTAGGCTGCAGAATCACTGATTGAGTAGGAATCGATGAATAATTTGGCTGATATAGTCAGCTGGAGTTACCTATTCTGCTAGGATGGGATTCATTTGTGTAATGATGTCCATGTGAAAAAAAAATCATGCTGGCCCAACTACAATTAGAAGAAGGGAATCTACCTAAATCCAGGGGAAAGCTTGAATGAGAAAATAAAAAAAAAAATAATGAAGTTAATTTTGTACATAGCAACATTCTTAAAAATTTTAAAGTGAATAATAAAAAAGAATGAAAGTGTCAAGTCTTAACTCAATACAACATCATTTAAAGATAATTTCTTAAAATGAAACAAACAACGAACTCCAATACTCTCTACTTAAGAACAGTGCTTTAAGAGTGCTTTATTTAAATATACTGAAATATGCCTCTAACGTGTGAAGCTCATAATATATGAATAGATTATTTATCAGTTTTCACAAGGGTTTTTATTATATTTCAGCAGCTCATAATCACTGAATAGAACCTTAGGCAAGTACAGCTTCAGCATATTATGCCAAATACTAATAAAGAGAAATACATATTTGTTCACTTGTTCAAGTAATGCTCCATTTGTCATCAGCAACTCTGGTTGCTTTCCACTCCATGGAATGTTATGGCCCCACGTAGGGTATCTGCTGGCTACTATTCCCTAGCTTCTCAGCTTCCTTTTGCATTGTCTTTCCTATTAGATTATAACCTTCTTGAGGACAGGGACAATGTTTCTTTTCCTCTTTTGTATCCCTAGTGCTTAGTATGGTATGAAGAATATAGTATGTACTGAATAAATGTTTATTAAACTGAATTAATGTATTCATCTCAAAACATGTATTAAGTATAGCAATGCTGTACATATAGATAGCATTGCGCTAGGTGCAGGGAGAAAGAGTTTAGATAAAATAATGTATGAACTTCAATAGGGCTTATTTTCTTGTAAGGCAGTAAAACTAAAATGTAATTTTTAGATTAGATATGATATTTTCTTCTTATAAGAAACTCTCGGTGAGGAAATTCTCTCTGCCAATAAATTTTGGCACCTACTTTGAAACTTACAGACTTATTATTTCCTGGGGACACTTAAAGGTTAAGGGACTTGCCCAAGGTCATACAGCCACTATTTGACAAAACTTGAAAATAGATCCTCCTAACCCTGATATCAATTTTCTCTCCCCTCTACCACATGACATTATAGAATATATACCAGATTGGAGCAGAGAAAAGTGATAAGTAAAAATGGATAACCAAAAATGAAATACCTATAGGATATAGTATTTGAATTAGATTTTTGAGGATGGGAAAGAATTTATTTGGTAGACAAAGAAGTGTAGGGAGTACATTCTGAGCCAGTCCCCTAGAACAACAATATGAAGCACGGCCTCAGGGTGTCAAATTTACAGCATGCTGACAGTACTTCAGCAACATAGAAACAATTGAGCTTAGCACCTAGTTAGCAAGAATAATTAGATAAATTAGGAAGAAATCAGATGGTAGGCTGTGGTACGTTTGTCTCCCGCCTTGCCCTGTTTTGTTTCTTCCTCATCCTTGTGCTGTCCAATTCTCCAGCATTAACTTTGCTATGGGTGACCCAGGATCTCTGTCTCCCTCAGATTATAAGGCAGTATTCCCTTCCTGCCCTCGATCCCTTAAACTGAGGATGATTTTGTATTTCTTGCCCTGAGTAAAGTACTTATAATTGCCTCAGGAGCAAAATTTACTAGCAGTGTCTCTAATCAGTGTATCAATAACTATATATGAAGTACTATTTATTAAGTGTGTGCCAGGCATTGTGATAAGTCCCTGCCCTCAAGGAGCTCACCATCTAATGAGTATTACGAATGCAGTGCAAGAGGAAATAACATAAGACAAAATAGAAATGGTTGGATGGCAATAGGGAGAATCTTGAATGCCAGGCAAAAAAATGTTCAAACGTTGTTGTTCTACAATGTATACTCTATAGTAAACAGGGAAGATTTTTATTTAAAGAGTAACATGACCAAGTATATACATAATGAAGATGAATCTAGCTATAAAGCATGTGCTGGGGGTGTAAGTAAATGGAAGTTAATAAATTTATAAGAGAAGTAGGTTGGAAGAGTGAAAAAACCATTGGACTTATAGTCAGGAAATATGGCATTAATTCTTGCTTCTATCACTCAGTAGATAATGTGGTCGTGGGCAAATCTAGATTAAAATAGGGACAGAAAATTGGGACAGATGGAAGAGATGATTGAATTAAAAATCATTTATTAAGTAAGTAATATATTACAGGCACTATACTAAATGTCAGAGATATCAATGCAAAAAGAAAAACTTTTGACTTTGAAAAGCTCATATTTAGATAAGGGGCATATAAAGGATTGGTAACCAGGGATGGGTGGTTTATAATGGGGAGTCACAGGGATTGTGAATGTACTCACAAGCCAAATGACTGACATAATTTCCATAAATAGTAGTTTTGATTTGATTAACTTTAACTAAAACACAGACAGGAATTGTGGTTGGGAAGATGGCTGGAAAACAAAACTGGTTACTGAGGGAGAATTCTCAACAGTCAGGAAGGTCAAGGCCCAGGGAAGAAACTAAGGATCCTAGGCAGAAAAGAAGTTGTAGATGTGGAGTTGACAGGATTTGATACCTTATTGCTTGTGGAGGAAGGGATGTAATCAATTGAGGTGAGGTTCAAAAGAGATTGGGTAAATGGTACCACAGTTGGAAATAGTGAAATCAGAAGTAGGAACAGGTTTTGGTGGGGGTAGGAGTGGGAGGATAATAACTTCAGTTTGGAAATGTTAAGAATATTCTAAGTGTCTATTTGCAGCTTCAATTGCATTCTATTAAAAACCATTCAAATACATGTAAATAGACAAAAGAGAAAGATAAAAAAGGCAGCCTATTGTAGTGTATTTGGTCCCAAACTTTTTTTTTCACTCATGCTAACGTATTCTTCGCCATGACAAACTGAGTCCCTTGAACATTTAAGCTGGCAATACGAGAGAAGATTAAGAATTGCACTTCCTCTCCAACAGTAATAATTATTTTTTGTACAACTCAGGACATTCCCTTTGAGAACCGCTGGTGTAGGGAAAAACTCAGGAATACTTATTTTCAAGTTCTAATTCTGACACATTCTGGCTGCATGACCCTGAGCAAGTCCTTGAATATCTCAGCAACCCCAGGAAGCTCTCTGAGACTAAAAGAGGCAGAACAAGTGCTTATCTACATTAGTAGAAAGACTGTCCTATATCATTGCAATGGGGGAGAGAAAAAGGAGAGAGGTAGGGAACGATAAAGGGAGGAAAGAAATGGGAGAGGGAGAAAGGGAACCAGGGAATGAAAGAGGTTGGAAAGGAGGGAGGGAAGGAGAGAGAAAGAGAGGAAAGGAAGATGGGAGGGAAGAAAAAAGGAAAGGAGAATTGAGGGGAAGGATGGAAGGAGAAAGGGAGGAAGGGATGAAGAGAGGAAGGAAGGAAGGAAGGAAAGAAGGAAGGAAGGAAGGAAGGAAGGAAGGAAGGAAGGAAGGAAGGAAGGAAGGAAGGAAGGAAGAAAGGGAGGGAGGGAGGGAGGGAAGGAAGGAGGGAGGGAGGGAGGAAGAAACAAGCACTTATTAAGAACCAACTGCTCATTCAGGCACAGTGCAAAGCCCTTTACAAACACTGTGTTTGACCTTCAACACAACACTGGGAGGGTGGTGCTATTAGTATCCCATTTTACAGTTGGGGAAGCTAAGGGAAATAGAAGTTAAAAGACTTGTCCAGTGTCATGCAGCAAGTGCCTGAGTATTTGAACTCATGTTTCCCTGACTCCAAGCTCAGCACTTTATCCACTGTGCCACCTAGGTACCTATGTATTATATATAATATTTTGTGAACACATAAAGGGAATGCTTTAAAGAAGATAATCAAATGTCATGATACCCAGTTTTAGCAAATACTGAATGAGTTTAAATTTATTGCAAATTATTTTAATCAATTTTTTCTACTTTCTTAAGTTAACTTTTTGAAGCCCAAGAATCAAGCTCTTTAATATACTTGTGAAGCTCTCATTGGAAAATTTCCACATTTCAAGGTCTCTTTGCAAACAGAGCAACTATGAAGTGCCATATTTTAGAAATCTAATGTATTTTAGAAATAATAGCAATTGTAGAAATGCCTCTATCAACGAAACAGATAAGCAAAAATTGCATGCAAAGAACAAGGAAACTGAGGCTATTTAATTTCTGTATTATGTATTCTGGATAGAAATCAATTATGATCATGATTTTTTTCTTAGTGTTTCTTTCTTAGGTTACATCATAGGTTGATCATATATATGTATGTGCAAATAGAAACTTCATTTTCCTAAGAAAAAACAATTTCCAAATGAAATTACTGGAATAAACCAAATTTAAACTCTTCTCTTAGGAGTTCATTGACCCTTCCTATGAAAGTCTCATGAAACGTACTGCCCAACAAGTGTTTCGGCAAACCACCAGATAAAAGATTGATTTCATTGCCAAATATTTAACAACACTGGAAATGAATTTGTATATGTGTCTATGGCAGCAAGCACCCTAATATATCCAGGATGGCCTGCTAGCACAGATTCTTACATCTGCTTTTCTAAAAGGAAAATAACTTTTGAGGGGACAGCAATCTTCTTTAATCACGTATTCCAACAGAGAAAATATAAGCAGAGAAATAAAGACCAATATACAGGGCTTCTGATGTCTGAACTTAAGCAATAAAAACAACACAGATGAACAGACAGAACTATCTGACCATTACATACACACATAGTTACTAGAGAGAGAAGCACCAGCACCTGGGTATTCTAAGACAAACTTCATCTCAGAGTATATGTACACTTCTCAGAGCCTGAAGTCATGATCCTTAGGACTCAGTGCCTCATTAGCAATTAACAAAAGGTGTGAGTTTTTCTATAAAACAAGTCTCGCCTAATCAAGCTTCCCCTAAAGGGCTTGTCTGAGGCCTATTAATGGTCAGGATATCTAACTCTTATTATCATTACAGTGTCAAATAACTATTATAAGCAAATGCCCAACATTTCCCTTGCCATAATCTTTTTTTTTTACATATGATTTGTTTCCTTTTGTAGTTTTTATTTCATTTATTTCTAATTTTATGTTTATTTATTTATTTTTAGTTTTCAACATTCATTTCCACAAAATTCTGAGTTCTAAATTGTCTCCCGATCTCTCCCCTCCCCCCACCCCAAAACACTGTGTATTTCCCTTCCCCCAATCTGCCTCCCTTCTATCATATCCCCCCCTTCTCTTGTCCCCATCTTCTCTCTTTTCTTGTAGGGCAAGATAGATTTCTATACCTCATTTCCTGTATTTCTTATTACCCAGCTGCATGCAAAAAAAAATTCTCAACATTCACTCCTAAATCTTCGATTTCCAACTTTTCTCCCTTCCTCCCTCCCTACTCATGCTCACCGAAAAGGAAGGCAGTTCAATATAAGCTATACATGTGTAGTTTTGCAAAAGACTTCCATAATAGTCATATTGTGTAGAACCAACTATATTTCCCTCCATCCTGTCCTGTCTCCCATTCATTCTATTCTCTCTTTTGACCTTGTTCTTCTCCAAAAGTGTTTACTTCTAATTACTCTCTTCTCCCAATTGCCTTCCCTTCTATCATCCCCCCACCACACATATGTCCTTATCCCCTACTTTCCTGTAGTGTAAGATAGATTTTCATACCAAATTGAGTGTGCATGTTATTCCCTTCTTAAGCCAAATGTGATGAGAATAAGCTTCACTTTTTCCCTCTCATCTTCCCTCTTTTCCCTCCATTGAAAACATTTTTACTTGCTTCTTTTATGAGAGATTATTTGCCTCATTGTATTCCTCCCTTTCTCCTCCCAATATATTCTTCTTTCGCCCCTTAATTTTATTTTTTTAGATATCATCCCTTCCTATTCAACTAACCCTCTGCCCTCTGTCTATATATGTTTGTGTGTGTGTGTGTGTGTGTGTGTGTGTATAATCCCTCCAACTACCCAAGTACTGAGAAAAGTTTCAAGAGTTACAGATATTATCTTTCCATGTAGAAATGTAAACAGTTCAACTTTAGTAAGTCTCTTATGATTTCTCTTTTCTGTTTACCTTTTGATGCTTCTCTTGATTCTTATGTTTGAAAGTCAAATTATCTATTCAGCCCTGGTCTTTTCATCAAGAATGATTGAAAGTCCTCTATTTCATTGAATGGCTATTTTTGTTGGTTTTCATCCTAGTTCCTTTGACTTCTGGAATATCATATTCCAAGCCCTTCAGTCCTTTAATGTAGAAGCTGCTAAATCTTGTGTTATCCTGATTGTATTTCCACAATACTTGAATTGTTTCTTTCTAGCTACTTGCAATATTTTCTCCTTGATTTGGGAACTCCAGAATTTGGCTTCAGTATTCCTAGAAGTTGTTCTATTTGGAACTCTTTCAGGAGATGATCAGTAGATTCTTTCAAAATTTATATTATATTGCTCTCTGATTCTAGAATATCAGCACTATTTTCCAGGTCAGTTGTTTTTCCAAGAAGATATTTCACATTGTCTTCAATTCTTTCATTCTTTTGGTTTTGCTTTGTATTTTCTTGGTTTTTCATAGTTCCAGGAGAGAATATTTAAAAATTATGGGACTACTTGAAAGCCATGGTCAAAAATAAGAGCATAGACATCATCTTTCATGAAATTATCAAGGAAAACTGTGCTGATATTCTAGAATCAGAGGGTAATATAAATGTATTATTATTTCTACAAAAATCTATTCACAACTGTTTTCTTTTGTCAAGTATATTGATTAACTCATGTTGCATGAATAAGTTTTCATGCATTTCAGATAAGAAATAGTTAAAGAAATTCAGTCCAAAAATCTTGCATATCAAATTACAATGTGTACTATATTTCTGAAGCATTATCATGAATATTTTAGAAGCTGGAAGTTAAGAAGTTGAAAGTTTGGATCCCATAGCATATATAATCCAACACCCTATTAAATGTGTAGAATTTTAATATACCTGTTGGTAGCATTTACTTAGTTAGTCATTGAATTTTCAGGGTGGCATTTATGGTTGCTGAGGGAACCAAACCTTTGAATTGCCTTATTAGGTACACAATAGTGTATTTTAAATGTCAGTCTGCCTTATGTAATATGTAGTGATTGTTTTCTTTAAAAAAATAAAAAAAAAGAAGTTTGACAGTTTTTTTTTTTTTAATGAAGTAGACTAAATAGAGAACATTTCATGCAATGTTTGTTCTGTTGTGGTCATATTTTGTTTTGTTTTGTTTTCTTCCCTGTAGATATATCAGATATTTGTAGTCTGTTCTATGAAAAGATATGCAATTATCAAGTCTAATTTGAGAAGTGGGGAGGAAGTAGTTGGGTCTACAATATACAAGGATAACTAACTTGTCTGCCTAAGGATCAGTGTTGTTGTTATTTTTGTCCTTTATTCTCAAAGAGGACCATGACATCAAGATCATGACATGACTTGCAACTGACTTTGATTTGAGTGAGAGAGGGCAGTGGAAAGCTACCAGCCTCACTTTCTCCTCTAGAACATCTGGGTCCAGTGACTGCTATATATCAGGATGACCAGGGATGGCCCCAAGAACCAGTGTAACTGACAGTCCAAATAGATTAGGAAAGGGAAAGATGCTGAAAACCATCACTGGAAGAGCCTAGCAGTTGAGGGTTTCCATATTTTTGGCATCAAAACAATTTGTTCTCTCAAATTGTTCCTTCATCCTGTCTTAACTTTGATTCATCTCTAGTGGATGGAACCAATTGCCTGGAATTACCAGTACTTACATCTCTGATGTATCTGTCAATGAAAGACCAGAGGCAAGCTCTACAACTTCCAAAGTAAGAGGAAGAGGAAGACCCTGGTTATAACAGTGGCTTTCTCCTATAAACAAAGAAATATTCCAAAGGAAAATTAAAATAGAAATAAAAAATACAAATAAATATGTGCATACATATCACTATGTGAGTATGAATTCTGAAAATAAAATTTATATCTTGAACAATTTTCATGTAAAATACCTTTAAAAAAGAATTTTGGTGTAAGTGAAAATTTAATGTAAAGTTAACGAAAGGTATTATGGTATGCATTATGAATTCTGTAGGTGGCAAAATTTGGAACCCTAGTGATTTTGTTGAAAGATTATTAATAATGTCATAAATTATTATCTGAAGTGTATCAATAAGGGTGGAGTCAACTCATTCCTCCCCATTTATGCCTGAGAATATATCAGAATATTGATCTTCTTTATCTATTAAATTATGGTACATTTCAGGGACAACTAGGTGGTACAGGAGATAGAGTTTTGGATCTCAAGTCAGGGAGTCTCATCTTTGTGAGTTCAAATCTGGCCTCAGACACTTAGCAGTTGTGTGACCCTTGGCAACTTAACCCTGTTTGCGTCAGTTCCTCATCTGCAAAATGAGTTGGAAATGGAAATGGCAAACCACTCCAGTATCTTTGCCAAGAAAACTTCAAATGAAGTCACAAAGAGTTGGAAGCAATTGAACAACAAACATCTCGGAAGAATTTTTATCGTTTACACCCACACACACACATGTATGTGTATATATAAAAATTAAGAGGTTCAGATACTTGTTCAAACTCATAATTTTAATGTGTGACTTTTCTCATACCAGCTCTAGTTGCCTTTATTTCACATTGCTGACCAATGAGATGGCTGTTGTTTGTTCTCGGACCTTTCTTCTCCAAACTACAGTCCTAATCCTCTGGACTTCTTTTCCCAGAATCCCAGAGTCCCAGAATCCTTCTCCCATTAGAACATCCTTCTCCTTCTTCTTTGGGCCCTTCATCTAATTGACTAATCCACCTTAAAATTCCATTTTAATGAAAGTCCCAGGACAACTCTATTCTCTACAAGTTCTACTCTTAACTATCTAGATTTCTTTCTCCACTATGATCCAGCCAACTTCTTACCCTGTAATAATCCAATGCCCCAACATGCTTCCAGACTTCATCCTTTCCTACCTTTTCAGCACCTGTTTTTCTACTGTCTTTCCCTGTTAAAATCTAAGTTCTTTGAGGGCAAGGATTATCTTTTTAGTTCTATTTATATTTCCAGTCTTTAGCACAAGGCCTATCACATAGCAATCACCTAATAAATGACTATTAACTTGACTCTAATCTTTTGATAATGATACTGATTGTGATCAGAATGGGCCTGTGTGTCTATGTCTCAGTGCAAATTATTTTTATTAATTTTTGTTTTGTAAAGGCATTCACCATAAAAGTTTAAGTTGTATTTTCTTCAGTTTTTACAAAGAATCAGCACTCTAGCTCAAGATCACAAAATCAGAAAATTGCAGGCACACTTACAAAAATGATTTTGATTATTGTTGTTTAGAAAGGAGCGCATATTTTTTTTTTTTTTTTTGACCAAAGTACTTGACTAGCTAAGTATATATCTAGACTAGAGCACTGGACCTGCAATGAGGAACTGAGACACCTACTAGCTGTCTGACACTGAGCAAGTCTCTTTATGACTATATGTCTCAGTTTCCTCATTTACTAAATTTAGATGATAATAGCAATTTCCTCCCATTGTTTGTATAAGGACAAAATGAGTTAATGTTAGTTAAATACCTTGCAAACCTCAAAGTACTATGTAAATATCCATTATTATTATTATTATTATACCATGAATAGGTATGCTTCCCACTCCAATTCTTAGTTCTTTTCCAATGTCTTTCCGACAATGAGTAGATCTGTTTATAGCTTGAAACATCAGAATTTCATGGTTGTCTTTGTCCTAAAGTGTGCTAAAAGAAATGATGTGAAACAATTGAGCAATTATTTTATTGACATTTTTTTCCCTTTAAACCTTCAGAAAAAAGAAATTTTAAGTACATCCATCCATAATATCTAACATTGAAGTTCCTGAAGTGACACTGTAGCTATCACCTCCACTTTTCCCTCCTGAGGCAGCCCAATCAACTTTTGCCTACCGCATTGATACTTCCACTCACTTCACTTTCTGCTGTCTTCTTTGACCAAGGAAAAGAAGCCTATTTCATCTTCAGTGTCCTAGACCTGCAAATATTTGAGCACACCTTTCATCTCTCCTCAACTGAAGTCTTTTTTTCTCGAGGCTGAACATCTACAAAGTCATCCTGGAGTCGTCATTTTCTCTCCTCTCCCTCCTTATAGTTTTCAAAGAATATTCTTGCACCCAATCTCACTTGAGTTTTATTACCTTTCCAAAACTTATCCATTCCATAGGTTGCTATATATAATATTTGCTGTGATTTTGTATTTTCTCTTTCAATGAAAATTCTTAAGTAAATTAAGCAAAATAACAACTAAACTATAGAAAATGCATTATTCTGTAATTTGAAATGTAGACTAGCTTCAAATAGAATCCATATTTCTGATTATCAGAGGTTGAAACATTAAGAGATTGTCTTTTTCATTTAGCAATTTTCCTAATAACTTACTGTATATTACACCACTTTCCTGAAATTCATTTTGGTACATGAAAGCTATAAATTATACTGACATACCATTAACTTGGTAAGTAACAATAATTAATATTTACACAGACAAAAAAGTTATAATATACTGTTAAACATGCCTAAAAAATGCTGGTTCATTTCATTTGTGCCAAAATAATATTTGTCCCATTTCCAATATAAAATGTGACTATACTGTATGTTTAATTCAACTTTATCAACATCATTCATGAACATTTCCCAAGGAGCAAAGCCTGGAGAATTTGAAGTAAGACTGAGGGCCCATTTTTTGAATGCTAAAGCAAGGAAAGAGCGTTAAGTAATTTTGTCAACAGATTTCAAAGCAAACATGAACAAAATGCATTTTGTTTGCTGTAAACAGTTTTTGTATAATAACCACACCAAGAGAATGAAATTAAACTGAAAGACTATTAATCACTTTTAAAAAAAGATAGTGTAGGAGGATTATAGCCTCCTTTCCAAATTTATCAAATGTTCCTTATTATTGATGGTCATCTCATTATCAGGTGTTTGTATAATTCAGATAATGGAAAAGGGATGTTTCGCTATTTTTTAACATAGAGAAAACGTATTTTTCAATTAGATTTTTTCTGCCTTTTCAAAGGGTAGGATAGGGACCAGAGACAGAAAATTTGGAACACAATATAAAAAAAGAATGTTAAAAATTATTTCCCCTTTTTTTATAAGCAAATAATAATTCCAGAAAAATGGAAATTCTCATTTATCCTAATGACCAATTAGTTCCTGGTAGAAAGTCCCCTTGGTCTCACTTTGTGGTTTTTGTCACTTTATCAGTACTACCTACTGAGTTACATAAGATCTAAACTTAACCAAATGTCTAAATACTGGGGATTTTTTTTTTTTTACTTGCTTCCTGCATTGCAGTTTTGCTGTACAATTCAGAATAAAAAAAAATAAAACGTAGACATGAATATCAGAAAATACTCGTAACCTAATTTATACAAAGAACTAAGACATTGTCCACACAGATTTAGTAGCCCTTAAGTTTTTGGTAGATGGATTAGGTAGATTAAAGAGGACTTTTTAGTTACTCAAAAGTTTATTTTTCACTTAGCCATGCAAAATAAATAAGATGAGGACGCTTGGTAGGCAAGCTTTATCTTCTCTGCTGAAAGCAGATTTTATTTTGATTGGGCCCTTTTGGACTCATTTTACCTCTTCATCAATAGTGATTGATCATTTGGTAGGGTATAGGACAGTTCCTGGAACACAGTAGATACTTAATAAATGTATGTTAATTGATTAATACGGGTGGACAATAGATTACATTGCTTGCAATATAATTCAATTGTCTGATATTCCTTAATATATTTCCTTAATATATTTCCAGCTATCATTTTTTAAATGTTGAGCATCTACAGAGATTTTAAAAAAAATAATATATTGTACTTCATGAAGCAAATATTCAGAGTTGATATTTAATAGCACTTCAAGCTTTGGAAAACACTTAACCAATATCATCTCATTTTATCATCACAACAATCCTAGGAAACAGATAAAATGATAGCCTCATTTTATAGATGAAGAAACTGAAACTGAAATAGAGAAAATGACTTGCTTAGTATCTGAGGTTAATGATGAACTCAGATATTTATAACTCTAGGGTCAGCACTCCATCAACTCTGCCATCTACTTAAGAGTACCATGTTATGTACTATGGGTTTTACAAAGTGGAAGACATGATCTCTCACTTTAAGAAAGTTATGATATTGGCAATATCATAGGGGAGACTACAGAGACATATCAAATTTATGTCAAAGTCAACAATACTATTTCTCACAAATTCCTCTCTGTGGCATTCTCCCCAATATCAGTGATCTGTTATTATTTCCTAGCACCATGTATCTGACAAATAAATGACACATGTAATAAGGAGTATGGGTCCTTTAACTTCCAAAAAGATTGTTTGAGTTCAATTTTATGCATTTCATTTTAAAATGTAAAAAAGGTGTCATTTAAGAATTTATGAGTCTCAAATTATGCCTATAAGAAGACTATGGTTTCCAATTTGACATGGCTTACACATAATCTGTTAAGTAACTGTTGCATTGTATTTGTTTTCAGTAAGAGAGAATTGTCCTATGCAATATTTTCTTTTTCCCTGAACTTTGTATTCTACATTTTTGCCTTAATTATGTGGTAATTATACTTGGAAGCAGCCAAAAATTTTGAGGATTTCTTTGGGTTACATACATATCAACAATCTATGAGTATATGGGGAAACTGGTTTACTTCAAAGGCTCTTGGCTTTGTGCTATTTAAACTATAATTAAAGGAAATAATAAGCAAAGAAGAGAAAGTTTGTTGATATTTTTCTTTGTGCCCAGGAAGATCTATTTCATGTCTTGGTATGGCATACCTGAAAATGCTTTACCATGGAAGATTTTATAGACACCAATACTGTAAGTTATTCGCTTTAAAAAATTAGAATCTACCATAAGTTTGAAGTGAAGGCCAAGAGGGAATGTTAGCACTCCTTCTTAGTCATGGGTTGACTTAATAAACTTAAAGACATGGGAAAAAAACATAACTGGCTAGTTTGGAACGTGAATGATTTAGTATGATTATTCTGTCAGCAGAGTGGATGAGTTGTAGTATATTTTGTTTAGGTAAGTGTCCAAAGAAATCTAAATCTGAAGGGTACTACACACAAATGTATTTTAAATAAAATACAATATAATTCAATTCAATAAACATTATTAAATGCCTACTATATGCCAAGCACTGTGCTAAATACGATGGAGACAAAAAGAGGACAAAAATGTCCCTGTCCTCAAAGAGCTTACAGTCTTTTTATTTTATTTTATGCACTTACAAGAGGTTATGTTGTTCCATGAAGTAGAAGTGAAGCAGAGCAGCTGAGGGAGAATGAAGTTCCCTGGAAGGCTTTGACTCCTTTATAAAGGAAGGCTTTAGGGGGACTTTTGTGTTTCACTTTGAAATTCCAGGGAAGATGTAAGTAAGGGGGAACTGAGGAGGTATAGAGTATCTAAATACCTTTTACAAATAAAATAATTACATAATATCATAGTTTCTTATTCATGTTTAATTTCTTTTCAGCTAGAACTTTATTTTTATAAACCAATTTAAGTATTTTAAAGTTAATTTCAAAATTCTTGCCAAATTTATTCTATTTGAGTTATTGGAGCATTTAAATATTATATTATACATTTCCCTGATTCTTTTTTCTTTATTTTAATAATAAAATTAAAAAAAATTCCTGAAATGATTTCCTATTCTTAATATCATCCCCCAATTTTAGAGAAAAAAACAATGCCTAGATGCTTCTCCAAGAAGGATAAATTTGAAACTTCTGGGACAATTAAAATAAATAAACAGAGTGAATGAACAAAAATGAAAAAAATAAAAAATAAAAAAATTTAAAAATAAAACAAAACTGTGAAAAAAATCCATGTATTTGCCATTACATAAGATCAGGGAAATGAAAACTAACTGATAAAAATGTGGAAACTCAACATCAGAGGGAGAAAACAATTTGTTCAATATTTCCATTCTTAGTTTAATGCCCCTTCCACCATAGCAAGCTTGCCCTACCCCACCAAATGCACCAATTATTACATTCAGATTGACAACTGACAAAATGAGGACATTGGAGTAGCTTTTCTCTAAGCTCTCACCTCCTTCTAAATCCTATCATCTGTCATTTTACCTTCTCATTATATTCCATAAATGTAATATGTGTGCATATCTTTAAGTTTGTATATATGTATGCATGTATATATAGATAGACACACATATACCTATGTCTCTGTATATCTTTGCTCCACAGAGTAAGAAATTGCTGAAGAAAGATCTTTTAAGAGAGCTGGATTCTAATTAACATTACCACTATTAGCATTGCTTAATAAGTAAATTCAAAGTTAATGGAGGAGCATGCTTTAAGGACTGATAAAGGTGGTGATCAAAATAGGGGCTTTATAATATCCTTTTCATGCCTTACTCCCACCATCTATCTTCATTCATTCATTTATTCATTTGCTCAACATTGTTATTAAGTTTTTCCTATATGATAAATACTAAGTTTATAATGAAAATTTAAAATGAAAGTTTCAGTGAAAGCAAAGGGAAAGTATTGCAAATAAATATAGTATTCCTAAAGAATTTTTTTGACAATCGAGCTAAGCATTTCTTTAAATGAAACTAGTAATTAGTTCTAGAACTTTAAAATGACCAATGTAATCATATCCTCAAACCAAGAGTAATGGAGGATCGTTGCTTTTTTCAAGACTTTTTTCCTTAACAGATATTGTACTGGGAAAACTATAAAAACCAGAATCTAAAACCAGAAATATGCATTTAATTTTGATTCATTAAAAGAATGTGTGCACTCAAATTGCCTTTGTCCAGGAACCCATCAGCAAATAAGAAAAACAAGCCCACTATTTGCTATATAGTGGGTGCTTTGTTATTTTTGTAATTTAAGGTGCTCTGTTATGCATTCTTAATTTAAACTGTTTTGTTAAAATGTATCTTCCCTTCTATATACCTCTCCCCACAAAAGAATCACCAAACCCACTGTGAGACACAACTGACCTTCTGCATTCTCTTGTTTTTTTTTTTCTCCAAAAGTTTCCAATTTTTACCAGCTTATTTGCAAAAGTGTGTTGTGTTATTACATTTCAGAGCTGACTGAAAAGCCTTTAGGATAGCTGAAAATGTATTTCCAATAAAATCATTCTCCTATTCTATGAATTCTGATATTATGGTATTGTGTTGGGATGGCCATGTACAGGACTTACAATCATATCCAAATAACATTTTTTTTTTTCTTTTTCGTATATGAGAGAGCCAAGTGGCCCTTTTTCAAAATGATTTCTCTTAGTCCCCAGGGAAGTGGAAATCAAAGGTGTAGCAGATTTTTCACCACTTGAACTCAGTTGAACAAACTCCTATAAACTTGAAGGGAGGAAAAAGCATTCAACTTGACTCAACAAAATGACTATTAGATGTAGCTTAGAATAAGGGTGCATAAGTTTTTCTGTTGTTATTACTATTATTTTGTTGTTGTATTGTTATTGAAGCATTGCACTGAAAATGCAATTTTATAATTACCTCCTCAAAGAAGCCTTCAGTTTTAAAAGAAGCCTAAGATACCATGTTCTTTGCTAGCTAAAAGAAATAAATAGTGTCTTCAAAGGGTAGAAATTTTTTTTTAATTTATTTTGATTTCTAGCTTACGATTTCTTGTAATTGACTGCAGATGTGCTTTTAGAAGGTAACATATGATTCCTACTTTGATAGATCTTTATATTTACAGGATGCTTTGGCATTACTTTGCAACTTAGACCTAGTTTTACTAGATTTGTCTCAAGGGTCATTCCAAGACTTCCAGAAAAAAGGGGGGACAGATATGCTTTGTAAATGCAAGTATAAGTCATAAAATAAATAAGAAAGTGACAGGAAAAGGGAAATTCTTGATTCATCTTTTGATGAATGAATGAAAAAATCATATGATGACCATTGGAGTATTACGTCTCATCTATAAAGAGCATATTTTATTTATCATCTTCAGCAGAGATGGTGAAAATAAGAGTACAAGAAATGATAGTCATCAAAGGAAATCAAGGCATTTACTGAAATCTAACAATTTCCTTGTACTATTCATTTGTGTACAGAACATTTAGTAGTAAAAGGAACCATCTATTCAACTAAGGTTTTATCAAATAGCACAACTGTTAAAAAATAATAATGATGTTTGTTGCATATCTCTATAAAAACTGACGGTCCAAAATTATTTTCACTCAGTTGAAGACATTTCTTTCTGTGGGGAATTGAGATAACAAACTATGCTGCTTTCTGATGACCTGACTTAATAGGGGAATAAAGTCTGGAGAGTAGATTTAGTAACAGAGATAGCAAAAGAGATATATATTAATATATTCACCAATCTATCTTTCTCTATTATTAAATGTCAATTAAATTTTGGACAAATCTAACAAAAGTTTAAAATGTCTATAATAAGAATAAAAATACTATTCTGTTATGAAAATTTAAGAAGCTGGTTTGTAAACTTCCCAGGCAGAGAAATCACGATCTTTTTTGATGGCTAGAATTATTGATGAATTCAAGGGAAAGAGGTACCTGTGAGCATGTCCAATGTTCAAAAAAAAAGTTGATGGTGATCAAATACTTGAAAAATTACTCATGTTAGATCCTATAGCTCTGCATCATAAAGTAAGTATATGGAAAGATAATGTTTATCACTCATAAGACCTTTCTAATTATCATATTAGTTAGAAGGACTCTCTATAGACAGAAGGTAGAGGTATGAGTTGAATATGAAAATGATTTGTAAAAAAATAAAATTAAACTAATGGTGGAGGGAGGAATGTACTGGGAGAAAGGAAAAGGGAAAGGTAGAATGAGGTAAATTATGTCACATAAAAGAGATAAGAAAAAGCTTTTACAGTGGAGGGGAAGAGGGTGAGGTTTGGGGAAGTGAGTGAAAATTGACTCAGAGAAGGAATAACATACATACTCGATAGTGTATAGAAATCTCTCCTACTGTACAGGGAAGTAGGAGGAGAAGGATGTAAGAGAACGGGTGGGGTATAGTGCAAAATAGATGAGGGAAGCAAAACAGTTTTGAAGAGAGACATGGTGAAATTGGAGAGAACAGAATAAGTAGGACAGGAGGGATAGGATGGAGGGATATATAGTTAGCAGTAGTAACTGGGAAAAATGTGAAGCAAGTTTCTCTGATAAAGGCCTCACCTTTCAAATATATAGAGGACTGAGTCAAATTTATGAAAAAAATTAGGACCATTCCTCAATTGATAAATGATCAAATGGTATGTCTTGATATATGTTATATATGATATATAGTTTTCAGGTAATATATCTATAGTCATTTGAAAAAATATCAGAACACCTTTGATTATAGAAATACAAACAAAAACAATTCTGAAGCAATACCTCACATCTATTAGATTGGCTAATAGGACCAAAAAGATAAATTACAAATGTTGGAGGGGATGTGGGGAAAATGAGACATTAATATACTTCTTTTGGAGTTATGAACTGATTCAACCATTCTGTAGAGCAATTTGGAACTATGTCCAAGGGACTATAAAACCATGCATACCATTTGACTTAACAGTGGCACTACTAGGTCTGCATCCTAAAAGAATTTTTTAAAAAAGGAATAGACTGGTACGTACAAAAATATTTTTAGTAGCTCATTTCTGAGGGCAAATAAATAGAAAATAGGGGATGCTCATCAGCTGCAAAATGGATGAACAACTTGTGGTATGTGAATATGATGGAATACTATTGTACTATAAGAAATGATGAGCAGGATACTCACAGAAAAACCTGGAAAGATTTGCATGCTCTGATGCAAAGTGAAAATACATTAAATTGAAAAGATTTTGCACAAACAAAGCCAATGCAACCAAAATTAGAAGGGAAGCAGAAAACTGGGAAAAAATTTTACAGCCAGTTCTTTTGATAAAGATCTTATTTCTAAATTATATGGAGAAGTGACCCAAATTGACAAGAATACAAGTCATTCCTCAATTGACCAATAGGCAAATAATATGAGGAGGCAGTTTTCAGATGAAGAAATTAAACCTATCTTTACTCATATGAAAAAAATGCTCTAAATTATTAGTCATTAGGGAAATTCAGTTCAAAACAACTCCCAGGTACCACATCACACCTATCAGACTAGCTAACATGACAAAATAGGAAAATGAGAAATGCTGGAGCATACTAATACTAGTATTATTGTTACTATTAGAACCATAGAAGACAGGGATGATCTTCTGAAAAATGAAACAAATTCTTTTTTTTCAGATTTGTTTTTAATTTTCAACATTCATTTCCATAAGATTTTGAGTTCCAAATTTTCTCCCCATCTTTCTCCTCACCCCACCTCCAAAAGGCATATAAATTGATAAAGATTCAACATGTGTATTCATATTAAACCTATTTTCACATTAATCATTTTGAATAGTAGAATTAGAACCAATGGAAGAAACCACAACAAAGAAGGAACAAAAAGAGAGAGAAAGAGCAAATGATATGTTGGATGTTGGAAAACTGGAACACTAATACATTGTTGGTGTAGTTGTGAACTGATCCAACCACTCTGGAGAGCAGTTTGGAACTATGCCCAAAGGGCTATAAAACTGTGCATACTTTTTGACCCAGCAATACCACTTCTAGGTCTGTATCCCAAAGAGATTGTACAAATGGAAAAAGCACCCACATGTACAAAACTATTTATAGCAGTTCATTTTGTGGTGGCAAAGAACTGGAAATTGAGGGGATGCCCATCAGTTGGGGAATGACTGAACAAGTTATGGTATATGGATGTAATGGAATACTATTGTACTATAAGAAATGAAGAGATGTCAAACTTCAGAAAAACCTAGAACATTACATGAACTGATGCTGAGTGAAATGAGCAGAACCAGGAGACTATTGTGTACAGTAACAGCCATATTATATGATGACTGACTTTGATAGACTTATCTCTTCTTATTAACGCAAGTATCTAAGATAACTCCAAAATTCTCGTGTTGGAAATGCTGTCCATATGCAGTAAAAGAACTATAGAATCTGAATACAGATTGAAGCATATAATTTGCTCTTTCTCTCTCTCTTTTTGTTCCTTCTTTGTTGTGGTTTCTTCCATTGGTTCTAATTCTTCTATACAAAATGACTAATGTGAAAGTAGGTTTAATATGAACACACATGTTGAATCTATATCAATTTATATGCCTTTCGGGAGTAGAGTGAGGAGAAAGATGGGGAGAAAATTTGGAACTCAAAATCTTATGGAAATCAATGTTGAAAATTAAAAACAAATCTGAAAAAAAAAGAATTTGTTTCGTTTTTCAGAAGATCATCCCTGTCTTCTATGGTTCTAATAGTAATAGTAGTATTAGTACTAGTATTAGTACTAATATTAGTAGTGGTGGTAGTAGTAGTAGTAGTAGTAGTAGTAGTAGTAGTAGTAGTAGTAGTATATTATGGAAATTTTCCTTGCTTTAGATGACATTTTGTTGTTGGTATTGTTATTCAGACATTTAGGTTTTTCTGATGCTTTTTGGCCTTTGCAAAGATGAAGGACTGATTTGCCATTCCTTTTCCAGATCATTTTACAGATAAGGAAACTAAGGCAAACATGATTAAAAGTCCAGAGTCTCACATCTAGTGAGTGTCTGAGGTCAGATCTGTGGTCGCAGGTCTTCCTTACTCTAGGTCCAGCACTCTATCCACTGCACCAACCAGCTGTCCCTTTGAACCATAGAGTTAGAGACTAACTAACATGACTGGTCAAAGAATATCACTCCAAAATGTTTTGGTGCTGTTGCTCTGAATTTTGTTTTTGTTTTGTTTTAATGAGATAAAGCATGATGACTCATTGATCAATGGGGAAAATCGTGCCTAAAACCTGTTTGTTCCACAAACAACTTAATAGATTAAGCAACTCACTTCAGAAACTTGTTTAGAAGAATGCTGGTCTAAAGTTTTGATGGAATGACTACCAGAGAAATAAAGTTACAATACAGTCTCTGATAGGACTCTCAATACTAAGGATCATCTTTTTTCTTCTTTCACATAAATTGCTCTATGGTTTGCTTTTTCCTTGAAAAAATGAAAAGCTATTCCTAGAATTTCATGGACTTAGAGCTAAGGTTTGACCTGTACCTCATTTGACTATAGCATCCTGGTAGCACCTGGCTTTATTGACATGAATTCCTAATCACCCAATGGCACAAAAATTCCCTCTTACATGAAATAGGAACCATTCAGATCTTGGAGAATGTATCAAAATCACCCCCCAGCCTACTAGCCAGATTAATTTCTCTATGGCATGAGCAGTGTCTCATCTACTAGGACTAAGTATTATTGTGGCTTTGTTAATTGCCTTTTCTGTTTTATAGCTAAGTAAATTTCCATTTGTTTACTCTTGTGGAGTTTATAAGCATGTGATTTCTTTCTAACACCAAGCCTGAACTAACAGGATACTAGAATGAATGAGGTTTTCTCCATTAGGGAAAAATCTTTTTGAACATAAAGTATGTGCATCCTAAGGGAAAATACACACACACACACACACACACACACACATATTTGGGGACCAATTTAAGATTATTGACTCTTGCAAATACATTTGACTTAGTAGTACAGAATTCAATATTGAATGTTTTTCTCAAATCTTCTCTCACCAAAATTTGAAATGTATATAAAACTGAATTAAAAATATGATTGCATAGATGATTCTTTTCAACAATCTGTTTAACAATTATATCAAGTGAGGTGTAAAACAAAGAGACATACATTCACCTAAAATCATCTATCAAGGAATGTCAAGGAATTTGTCTTGCTCAGGATCCTAACGAAAGCAGGATTCTCTATTGATGCGCATTTTCTACATTTTCTGTTTTTCACAGATGATATCATTTGAATAGCATAAGCTTCATAGCACTATAAAAATATCCACAATTCAATGCAGAGAGATTTATTTAATCATCTACATAGCTAAGTCAATGTGGATGAAAAAATCTTGCATGGTAAAAATTTTTGTCAGAGTTGCCATTGCAGGTAGAACACAAACTGGATCCAGAAGTGAGTAAATGGAAGAAATATGGCAAGGTCAAATTTTGCTAACTGTCAGGTCTTCAAACAATGTAAACTGGAAACTCTGGCAAAGATCTTTCTTTTAAATATTAACATCATGCACAACACTCACGGAATACCACAACTTTGTAAAGATGAATAACTCAAGTCACTGAAAGTGAGGGTAAAATAATGCCTTATGAGCGAGAACTTTAAAAGATATTGTCGAAACATAAAATCAGAAAAAAAAATAAGTTAAAAGGGATTCCAAAGGCCACCTAGTTCAACTTCTATCTGTTTAAAATATATTTTATACTGTTTCTTCATGATGGTCATCAAACATTAAACTTAAATATCACTGGTGAAGGGAAATTGACTTACTTCTGAGATAGATGATCCCATTTTGGATAACTCATTTTAATGAGAGAAAATGGTTACATTTGGAAAGGGTTTTCCACTGATCAATCCATCAACATTTATTAAGCATTACTGTAAGCCAGACACTGTTCTAAGTAGTAATGATGCAAAGAAAAAGCAAACATTTACTGTCTTCAAAAAAGGGTAAAATCCCAATGGGAGAAACTCCATTTAAATAAATGCATATAAACAAGATGTATACAGAGTATACTTTTGGACAAAAGGAACAATCATCCAAAAATTCTAGAAGACATGGATGGATTAAAACTTAGTGGAAAGAGTGACATTGCCAGTAAAATTATGGACTTTTATAATATTTAAAAACAAAAACACAGCTAATCTTTTCTTCAAAATGGAAAATGTGAGCATACTAATTATCATTATAGCTGAAAGTGCATATGTAGTGGAAATAAGGTGTTAAAAAGAAATGTATTATTTACATAAAACTTTTTAGAATGAATTAGTTGGAAATCATTTTCCAAAAGGAGTCAATGTTGTCATTCTACCTCCTACTTAGAATTAAATTAGTAAGGGAGTTGTAGAACTGCATCTTAAAATCATTAACAATCTGTTAGATAAAATTTGCTGCCTGAAAAGATGAGGCTAAAATAACACAGTTTGAAAGGTAAAATGAGATTAGATTAAGCATGTGGAAAATTGAAAAACAGGCAGGATTGCGTGCAAAGTCAGATTTTGATTTTGTCAGTGGATCATCTAAAGAATTTTTATTTCATTTAATCAAGAGAAAAACAGGACTGGGGCTCAGAACTTTCCTACAAGTTTCCAGAATAGTATCAGTTGTCTACTTTCTATGGCTAATATTATGCTAGAAACTATGGAAGGTATATGACCAACTCTAGTAATTGTCTGTGTGTCTCTGCCTTTCTTTATTTCTGTTTCTCTCTGTGTGTCTCTGTCTCTCTCTCTGTCTCTGTGAGTCTCTGTCTCTCTGTTTCTCTCTTTCTCTCCCTTACTCTTCTAATTTCTTCCCTCTTTCCTTGTCTTCTATTTAATGTTCAATTTCATTATAAAAATTTGAAAATTTAAAATTATCACTGACTTCTGACCTCAAGAGATGACCTCAGATCTTATGGGAGTAGATTTTTAAAATATATGCTTTAATCACTTTTGAAATCCATTAATGTAAATGTAAGAAATGTGGTTACCAATTTTAATCAATTTGAATTGCTGAATTGATTTTCTTTTCACATTTCATGCATTTATGATTTATTAGAAAGGCAGAGGACAAACAGAAAAAAATTCTTTTTTTAATACTGCTATTTAATTGTTTTTTATTCATTTTATTTATTTTCACTGTTGTACAACCACTGCTACATAACTTAGATTTTTTCCCTCCCTCCTCCCTACCATCCCCCCCCTCCTCAACATGGCATACAATTTTATATAAGTTCTACACATACATTCCTATTAAATACATTTTTACCATAGTTGTGCTATATGGAAGAATTGAAATGAATGGGAGAAATCATATAAGAAACCAAAACATAATAAAAAAGAAAATGATCTACAATATTCTGTGATTGAATTCTATAGATCTTTCTCTGGATGTGGAAAGCATTTTGCCTTAAAAGACCATTGGGAATTTTTAAGTCCTTGCATTGCAATAAAGTTCCATGTCTACTAGAAAAAAACTCACACACTGCACTAAGTTCTCCTGGTACTTCTCTTTTTGCTCAGCATCAGATCATATAAGTCTTTCCAGTCATCTCTGAAGTCTTCCTATTCATCATTTCTTGAAGCAAAATAGTAATCCAATACAATCATATAACATTATTTATTCAGCCATTGCCCGATTGACGCATCCCCTTGATTTCCAGCTTTTGGCCGCTACAGAGTGTTGCTATAAATATTTTTCTACATGTGGGACACTTTCCCATTTTTATAATCCCTTGGGGATACAGTCCTAGAAGCAATATTGCTGGGTAAAAGGGTATGCATATTTTTATAGCCCTTTGGGCATAGTTCCATACTGCCCTCCACAATGGTTGGATGAGCTCACAGCTCCACCAACAGTGAATTAGCATTCCAACTCTTCCACATCGTCTCCCACAATTATCATCCTCCTGTCATGTTTGCCAATCTGATAGGTGTAATGTGGTACCTCAGAGCTGTTTTGATTTGCATCTCTCTAATCAATAGTCATTTAGAGCATTTTTTCATATGACTATAGATTGCTTTAATTTCTTCCTCTGAAAACTGCCTATTCATATCCTTAGACCATTTATCA
Source organism: Notamacropus eugenii (assembly GCF_028372415.1). Lineage (NCBI taxonomy): Eukaryota > Metazoa > Chordata > Mammalia > Diprotodontia > Macropodidae > Notamacropus > Notamacropus eugenii. Next base: position 262,666,764 of record NC_092876.1, read on the forward strand.
GTTAGTGAATGACTTGAATTTTTGCACATTTGACTCAGTTCTCTATATATTCTAGAAATAACGCTTTTATCACAGACACTAGCTGCAAAAATGCTTTCCCAGTTTGTTGCATCTCTCCTAATCTTGATTGCATTGAGTTTGGCTGTGCAAAAACTTTTCAGTTTAAGGTAATGAAAATTATCCATCTTGCATTTCATAGTGTTTTCCATCTCTTCTTTAGTTAAAATTTCTTCCCTTCTCCATAAATCTGAAAACACACTATTCCTTGCTCTACCAATTTGTCCATAGAATCAATCTTTATACATAGGTCATGTACCCATTTGGACTTTATTCTTGCATACGGTGTCAGACATTGGTCTATGACTAGTTTCCAACACAGTGTTATCCAGTTTTCCCAGCAATTTTTGTGAAACAGTGAGTTCTTATCCCAGAAGCTGGGGTCATTGGGTTTATCAAACAGTAGATTGCTATATTCATTGACTACTGTGTCTTGAGTACCTAGGCTATTCCATCTGTCTACCCTTCAGTTTCTTAGCCAATACCAAGTGATTTTGATAATTGCTGCTTCATAATACAATTGGAGTTCTGGTAGAACTAGGCTACCTTCCCTAGCATTTCTTTTCATTAGTCCTCTTGATATTCTGGACCTCTTGCTCTTCCAGATGAATTTTGATATTATTATTTCTAGCTCTAGAAAATAATTGTCTGATAGTTTTATTGGTATGGCACTAAATAAATAAATTAATTTAGGTAGAATTGTCATTTTTATTATATTGGCTCGGCCTACCCATGAGCAACTGACATTTTTTCACTTATTTACATACAACTTTATTTGTATGAAAAGGGTCTTGTAATTGTGTTCGTATGGTCCCTGGGTTTGTTTTGGCAGGTAAATTCCCAAGTATTTTGTAGTGTCTACCCTAGCTTTATATGGGATTTTTCTTTCTACCTGTTGCTTTTGAGCTTTGTTACTAATAAGTAGAAATGCAGAAGATTTGTGTGGATTTTGTAACCTGCAACTTTACGAAAGCTGTTTATTATTTCAAGTAGTTTTTTTACTTGAATCTCTGGGATTCTCTAAGTATATCATCATATCATCTGCAAAGAGTGATAATTAAGTTTTTTCTTTGCCTATTCTAATTCTTTCAATTTCTTTATCTTCTCTAATTGCTACAGCTAGCATTTCTAGTACCATACTGAATAACAGTGGTAATAATGGATATCCTTGTTTCACCCTTGATCTTATTGGAAATGCATATAGTTTATCTCCATTGTATATAATGCTTGTTGAAGGTTTTAGGTAGATAGAGCCTATTATTTTATGTAAAGTTCCCTTTACTCCTATGCTTTCCAATGTTTTTCATCAGAATGGGTGCTATATTTTGTCAAAAGCTTTTTCTGCATGTATTGAGATAATCATATGTTTTCTCTTAGTTTTGTTGTTGATGTGATCGACAATGGTAATAGTTTTCCCAATATTGACCCAGTCCTGCATTCCTGGTATTAATCCTACCTGATCATAATGTATTATTCTCGTGATGTTACTGTATTCTTTTTGCTAAAATCTTATTTAAAATTTTTGCATCTATTTTCATTAGAGAAATTGGTCTATAATTTTCTTTCTCTGTTTTGTTTCTTCCTGGTTTAGGTATCAAAACCATATTTGTGTCATAAAAAGAATTTGGGAGCACTCCTTCTTCCCAACTTTCCCAAATATTCTATATAATATTAGAATTAAGTGTTCTTTAAATGTTTGATAGAATTCACTTGTAAATCCATCCAGCCCTGGAGACTTTTCCTAGGGTGTTCATTGATGGCTTGTTCAATTTCTTTTTCTGAGATGGGATACTTTAAGTATTCAACTTCTATTAATCTGAGCAATTTATATTTTTTAAAATACTCCTCCATCTCATTTAGATTGTCGAATTATGGGCATAAAGTTGGGCAAAGTAATTTCAAAATGCTATATTAATTTCTTCCTCATTAGAGATGAGTTCACCCTTTTAATTTTTGATATTGGTAGTTTGGTTTTCTTCTTTTTTAAATCAATTTGACTAAAGGTTTATCGATTTTATTAGTTTTTTCATAAAACCAACAATTAGTTTTATTTATTAGTTCAATAGTCTTCTTAATTTCAATTTTCTTAATCTCTCCTTTGGTTTTCAGTATTTCTTATTTGGTATTTACTTGGGGATTTTCATTTTTTTCTTTTTGGAGTTTTCTCATTGGTCTCATCTTTCTCTATTTTATTCACTTAAGCATTCAAAGATATAAAACTTCCCCTAAGAACTGCTTTTGCAGTATCCCATAAGATTTGGTAGGTTGTCTCATTACTGTTATTCTCTTGAATGAAGTTGTTGATTGTTTCTATGATTTTTTGTTTGACCTACACTTTCTTTAGAATTAGATTATTTTGTTTCCAATTAATTTTTGATTTATCTTTCCATGGACTTTTATTACACATAATTTTTATTGCATTATGATCTGAGAAGCATGTATTGACTATCTGTGTCTTCCTGCACTGGGTTGTGAGATTTTTATGGCCTACTACGTGGTCAATTTTTGTATGTGTGCCATGTATCACTGAGAAAAAGATATATTCCTTTCTATCACCATTCAATTTTATTCAGAGGTCTATCATATCTACTTTATCCCATGTTTTATTTATATTCTTAGTTTCTTTTTTGTTTATTTTGAGGTTAGATTTATCAAGTTCAGAGACGGGGAGGTTGAAGTCTCTCCCTTGTATTGTTTTGCTGTCTGTTTCATCCTGCAACTTCCAAAATTTCTCCTCTAAGAATATGGATGGTATTCCCCTTGAAGCATACATGTTTAGTAATGACAATGCTTCATTGTCTATGGTGCTTTTTAGCAAGATATAGTTTCCTTCCTTATCTCTTTTGATTAGATGTATTTCTGCTTTTGCTTTGCCTGAGATTAGGATTGCTGCCCCTGTTTTTCTTGCATCAGCTAAAACACAATATCCCAACCTTTTTCCTTTACCCTGTGTGTATCTCCCTGTTTCAAATGTGTTTCTTGTAAACAACATATTGTTGGTGTATGGCTTTTAATCTATTCTGCTATCTCTCTCTGTTTTGTGGGGGAGGTCATTCCATTCACATTCACAGTCATGATTAAAATCTGTGTCTTTCCCTCCATCCACTTTCCCACTGTTTGTGCTTTTAGTTTTTCTATCTCCCTTCCCCTCCTCAATAGAGTTTTCACTTTTGACCACCACCTCTTGCAGTCTTCCTTTCTTTCTTTCAGCTCCCCTCCCTTTTACTCCCTTTACCCTTACTACTTCTTCCCTCCCTTTTAGCTTCCCTTCCTCTTTCTTCCCCCTTCCCCTTCTACTACCTATAGAGCTAGTCATATTTATATACTTATTTAAGTTTATTGCTTCCTCCTTGAACCAAATCAGAAGAAAGTACTTCTGAGAGTATGTTCATCTCCCTTCTCTTTTTACTTCTCCTATAATATAATTTTATACTTCTTCCTGTGGTGTAATTTATCATTTTCTACTTCCTCTTTTTCACATCTCCTTTTACAATCACTTTACATGCTTGAATCACATTTTTATCATCACATAATTCACTTTATACCCATTCAGTCTCTCTATGTATATTCCATTTATACTTCATAATAGAGGCACAATTGTCAAGATTAACAAGTATCATCTTCACTTATAGGGAGGTAAAGAGTTTGCCCAAATTGAGTAACAAGTTTTTCTTTTCCCTTGCTTAAATTTTAAGCACATCTTGAGACCTGTGTTTGAAGATTGAATTTTCTAATGACGTCTGGCCTTTTTGTCAGGAAAGTCTGGAGACCCCTTATTTCATTGAATGTCCACCTCCTTACCTGAAATGTTGTGCTGAACTTTTCTGAGTAATTGATCCTTGGTTGTAGTCCCAGGTCTTTTGCCTTATGGAATGTGATATCCCAGTTCCTTCGATATTTTTATGTAGAAGCTACAAGGTCCTGTATGATCCTAACTCTAGCTCCTTGATATTTGAATGGTTTCTTTCTGGCTGCCTGTAGTATTTTCTCCTTCACTTGATAGTTCTCAAATTTAGCAACAGTATTTCTTGATATTTTTAGTTTGGGATTCCTTTTGGGAAGTGAACGGTAGTTTCTTTCAATGACTATCTTGCCCTCTGAATCTAGCACTTCTGGGCAGTTTTCCTTGTTGATTTCTTGGAAGATATTGTCCAGACTCTTTTTTTAATCATGACTTTCTGGTAGGCCAATAATTCTTAAAGTTTCTCTCCTGGACATATTTTCCAGATCAGTTGTTTTTCCAATTAGATGTTTTACATTTTCTTCAGTCTTTTCAATCTTTAGATTTTGTTTGACTGATTCCTGATTTCTCATAGAGTCAGTTCTTTAATAAACTTTTGAATCTCTTTTTCCATTTGTCCAATTATTCCTTTTAAGGAATTATTTTCTCCAGTTAGTTTTTGTACTTTTCCATTTGTCCCATTTTCCCAGTTAAGTTTTGTGCTTCCTTTTTCCATTTGTTCAATCTTCCTTTTTAAAGAGGTGTTCTCTTCATAGAATTCTTTTTTCAAACTTTTACAATCATTGGCCAGTTTTTCTTCTATTTCCTTCTTCAGCTGTTCCAAGATAGCTGTTTCTGCTTGTAAACATTTCATAGTCCCTTCTGAAGTTTCAGATGGGAATACAGTCTCTTTGGTATTTGTGTTTTGTTACTTTTCCCCATAGAAAGATTCCATGATCTTTTCATTACTCTTGTGCTTCTTGCTCATTATAGTGAGCCTTTGTGTGTTGTGGCCTCTGGTTCTTTCAGTTAGAAGCTGGAGAACCTGGTGTTGAGCTGCTGGTTTGAAAAAGGTAAGGGCAGCTGACTTTTTGTCTTTTTGCTTTGTGATTCCTGGGATCAGCCCTGAGGCTAGCTTGTTAAGTGTCGGGGAGAGGTGGTCTGGTCACAGCAGATCTCCTCAGCTAAGCTAGAGAAAAGGTAAGCTCAGTGCTTGGTGATCCCCGCTGCTGTAGTGTCTTCCCCTTTCCCCTGAAGCACTTAGATACACCTGGGCCCTAGTGTGAGTTTCCACCCCCCTGGGACTCCTCTTCTTAAGGTTTGCCTCGACCACAGTACACGGAATATTCTTTAGTCATTTTCTTAGCCTCACATGCTACGAGACTGTTTGCCCCTTCTACTGATCCCACTGATTCAGGATTTTTTTAGGCAAATATTTTATGGTTCTTTCAAGGTCCATAAGTGGAGGGGGAGAGAACATTTACCGATCACATCAGACCTTTAATCTGGGAGCTGATAAGCTCAGGAAAAGCTGTGTCTGATACCTGGGGCTGAGTGGCTGTCACTCATTCGGCTCCCACTGGTCTCATGCCCTGGGTTGCCACTCTGTCATTCCCTGGTGCTGCTGCTCCCTCAGGCCACCCTGGGGGTTTCCTGTTTGGCTAGGCCATGGTGGGACATGCTGTGCTGTGTGCTTTGGGCTCACCTCCATGGAATAGATCCTTCCTGTTGACCATCTAGTCTGACCTCATCTGTGAATCTTCCACAGTCTATCTCCTATTGGATTCTGCACCTGCAAAATTGGGTCAGATTCTCTTTTTAGAGGTATCTAAAGGAGTTTGTCTAAGAGCTTACATGAGTAGTTGCTCTCACTCTGCCATCTTGGCTCTGCCCCCTATTTAATTCTAGAAAAAATTTCAAATCTGTATGGTGATGACTCTAGTAATCATTTTGAGCTTCATATAAATTAATCACATTTTGATAATGATGTTAACTTTCCTGAACTTATAATATTTGCACAAATAAAAAAAGTAGGGGAAGAGGAAAGTACGATGTGGAAAAAAGAATATGATAGTTAATTTTATTAAAATAATGCATAAGAAATTTTCTCTCTGTATATAGATAGATATATAAATATACATTTAGATGCACATCTCCAACTGTCCAAATTTACATAATTGTGAAGAAATTATAATTTTCACTATTTCAGTTGATCTCAGAATTTTGAAAGAAAAAATAATTAAGTCTATAAATAACACTTAAATTATCACAAAATGACAAGATTCTCTAAGGCATTTTGGAGGCCATTGAGTCCAACCCCCTCACTTTACAGCTGAGGTGAAGGGAAGAGTTTTAATGAATGGAGGCTGTTACAGTTAAACTTTTATCTATTTAAATGGAATAACATAATTTAACAATACATTTAGTTCTTTTAGAATTAATTTGTCCTTTAATTTTAAAAAACAGTATTTCAAAATAATATGCACTGATATATCAAAACTCACCTTTTAGTTCATTTTTTTTCTTTTCGTAGTTGATTTTTCTCCTGATTTCTTTGTGAGAATGATAATTATATGATAGTATATGAGCAAGACAAGATACTTTTCATCTGAGGATACATATGAATTTTGTTATATTATATTTGACTATAATTTTACCTTCTCCCAATTTTGTTTATGAAATATAAATATATTTTCTTCTGTACAATCTGACTTCTTTATGAATTGTAGCAATAGCTCTAAGTTTAAAATTTTAACAATTGTACTTAATTCAGCTTATTTACTTAAATTATGTTTGGTGAAAATAAGTTGAAGTTGGTCATTGTCCACAGCGGTGTAATTGTTCTAATCTTAAGAAGGCTTCAGAAAGCTTTCTCAATGCCATTCTTATGCAGTGCAACATATAAGCGAGAAAAATTAATCCTTATAATGATGACTCACATAGTAAAAAAACCAATATAATCATAAATATTTCTCCACACTCTCTCATTTTAGTAATAAAATGTCTATGAAAACTATGTCTATATGTGTGTGGAGGTAGAGTGTTGTATGTAATATATCTGAATTATCATGGTTTCATTTATACAAATGAATGAAAAGCATCTTTAAGAACTTGCTATGTGTTAAGCATTCTGTTCTCAAGGAGTTTCTTCTCTTGCAGAGGGAGACAAGACAAATAGGATAATGGTGGCCAGGGAATATTTTGGTCTGAGTAATCACAAAAATACTGATTTATGCATAGAGCAGATAACTGAAATTTCCTTTTCAGAAATCATTGTAATGATGTTTTCATTCTTGTGCCCAGAACTAGAGATAGAAGGGGGTGAAAGGAGAAAATATCTGTATCAGAAGGCATATGACCATATAACTGAGGTATATGGCAGAATGAACAACATATGATGAGCTAAGGGAGTTTGGACTCACTCACTCACTAATCAAGAGAGCTCAGCACCAGTGCTAGAATTCTAGAGTGTTTTTGATTAAATGCCCCAATAACTTAGGGTGTGATTAATGGAGATTCAAGTGTCTTTCCAAATGGAAAGAAAAGGAAAAATGACAGAGCATTTGGCAAGATTTCCCAAGTAGACAGGTGAATGGGATTTATATCCTAATGATGTAATTAATAAATAATAATACTATATTTTAAAGCAGACACTAAACTAAAATAAAGTATCCTTCATTTAAGTAATGATATTTCATAAAGTCTTATGATATTAATCAATCAGGAAGCATCTATAAAATGCTTACTATGTGGCAAATACTATGCTGAATATCAGGGATAAAACTACAAGACCAAAACAGACCCTACCCCTGCATTTAGGAAGCACAGGCAGACCAAGTTTCGTATAATGTTTCACAAACTTGTTAGCTTTTTCACTTGGGGGAATTTAGTTCACTTTCTTCAGTCTCATATGAAAATGAAGGGACTTAAAGGCCTCTAAGTTTCCTTCTGACTCTAAATCTATGATCTTAAAGGAACTTACATTCTAATGGGGAGATGATATATACACAAATAACTACAAAATGCATTGTTTTTGAAAAGAATCAGTGACCTCATGGGATGATGTCTTGACTTCCATGTGAATTGGATTAAAGTGAGACAGAGTAGCACAAAGTCATCAGTCAGACTCTCCCTTCCAAAGTCATTGAAGTCCAGTGGTAAGGCAAAAGTTAGGAGAACTAGCAATGGCACAAGATACTATGGATGAACTTCGTGTCTCTGATGTCTGACAAAGCTCTCAGTATTCTTTAAAGCCTTCTTTAGCCACCTTCATGGCCAATGGAACATTTTGTTCTAATTCACCCATTCCACGAGGGGGGAGGCGAGTCGTCACTTGCTTCAGGTAGTCATACCCCAAATCCACTGATGGTTTTGAGGACTGTCTGTTACCCTAAATCTAGTTTAGCCTATCTGCCAAAATGGTTTTACTGGGCATGGCCACTATATGCTACATTTCCTTAGAACCATAGTTGAGAGTCAGGTGACAGGTGGATACCAAAGGTGGATAAGCAGCCCTAAAAAGGACTCGGTAATCTCTCACACTAGAGGTTCTAGTCTTCCCTTAATACCTCATAAGATACATACAAATTATATGGAAAGTAAACTTAAGGAAGGGGGTATACTAGCCTTAGAAACATGAGGATATTAAACATTACCCAGTCAAACGTTGTCATTTAAGACATAAAGAAATTGAGATCTCAGGAATTTAAATGACATAAGCAAAGTCATTCAGGTAGAAAGTACCAAAGTTCAGATTCAAACTCAGGTGTTTGGTCTTTAAATACAATTTTTCTCCATCACAGCAGCTTGATCTCTTTGAGACATTATTTCTCAATTTTGAATCATTTATATTTCAGTGCTATGGTTAAAAGAGGATTGGCATCCTCACCTGTGATTATTTCAGTACTAGAATTTCTTGTTACTGTAATTCCTGATAACATAATATATAAAAATATAATACACAATAATATAATAATAACCCTGAAAACATTAATATTTCCTCAGCAGCTTACTCTTAGAGAGTTGCCTGTAACTCTCTAATTATAGCTAGTAGGTGTGGGAGGAAGAACTTGACCTCAGATATTTTTGAGTGTCTTCTATTCCTGAAAGTTTGTTATTCTATTTTCCATTTCCCACAGCTCACTCTCTCTCTGTCTCTCTGTCTGTCTGTCTGTCTGTCTGTCTGTCTGTCTGTCTCTCTCTCTCTCTCTCTCTCTCTCTCTCTCTCTCTCTCTTCATAAATGGGTATATGTGTGTGTATACATATATATGTATATTATATATATGCATGCACACATATATGTATGTATATACACACAGAGAGGTATACAAATCAAGGTCTGCCAAGTTATAGTTTGTTATTTCTTTTGATATGCACCTCTAGAATAATAAAATTGTTTTCCTCACTCCTATGGATATGAAGACAGAACAACCACCTTTATGATTATCTGTATATTCTCCAAAATATTTTATTGTATCCCCCCATGGGGTGAGTGTGGGGAGGAAGCTGTGATTATATTTCTTTCTTTTCTGATATATGTGCTAGTTTTAACATAGAGGTAAATTTGGGATATAGAATATCTACTTAGATAGTATATTTGTTGCATCTTTAAACCCAGGCCCTGGTCGTGTGTAGAGATACATTGGAGAACTTAGTTAGGGAGGAGAAAATGTTATATCTAGAGTAATTTCTTTTGCAAAATAAATAATCATCACTAACATTTAAAAAAAGAGATTCTCTTTTTCTTCCCTCTATCGTATCATTCATATATAATATGTAAACTGGCTGCAAGCAGAATATAGGAATGTTTTAATTGAACAACTCTCATATAGCTGATGAAAAAGAAAGTGCCCTTTGAAACATATCTCTCCATACAGCAAGACAACAGGAATGCTAATAAATACACCAATACACTTCCAATTTGGAATCACGATACATTTACATCAGCTGTGCAACCTAGAACTAGCCAGTTTTGGGATTGAGAGATCAGCTTCATAGGGTGACAGTTGATGCTGCATGATTTGCTACCTTACAGATCTATAAATGAAAAGGGATGGCAAAGTCCTGTAAAATTGTGTCAAGAGAGTCAAAACACAAAATAAGTTGAGGCTGCTGAGGAAAACTTAGGAGAAGAAAAGAGATTTGGATATTTGTTCATTTTTCATTGGGTTAGAGAGAAAGGTATCATAAAAGCACAGAACAAGTTCTGTAGCTCTGAATTCAGCAGTCTTCCCATTGCACAGGCAACTGAGAAAAGGCTGAATCACTTAACAATTAAAACCATCTTCTGTTTTCTTTGCCAAGAAAAATGAGCTGTGGACTAAAAAATAGAACAAAAATAGCAATGGAGAGTCAATACCCAGGTTAAGTGGACAGTAAGAGAATATATAATTTCCTTTGATGAGTTCAGGTCACCTGACACAGGGAAATACATACTAGGATACCAAGAGAAATGGCAAATTCAATTGCTGAGTCATTGTAATAAATCTTTGAAAAATTTTGGAGACTTCTGAAGGCAAACATTGATGAGAAAGAGGGAGAGGGAGAGAAAGAGAGGGAGGGGAAGTTGTTAGTGTCTATAAATTATAGGCTAGTGCACTTGACTTAAATACCTAGGAAAATTCTGAAATTCTAAAAAGCTATATGAAGTCCTGAAATAAATCAAAGCCATGAGTTGAGGAATAAAGCATCTTTAACTGAGATTACAGAATAGCAAACCTGAAGCCCTAGAGAACATCCAGTGGGTTTTTTTGAACCAAGTAGACCCATGAAAAAGTTTTTATAGTTTTAGGAGAGGGAGGTGAGATAGGTGAAGTAGAAAGGCCTGGTCATGAGATGGCAGTTGTCCTTGGCAATCTGGGTAAAGAAAACCCCTTCATTCTGACTATGTTGCCCATGCCATGAATCCTAATGAAAGGGGTCAAGGACACTAAAAGCTGAGATTCAGCTTGAGTTGGACTCCCCATAAGGCAGCATCAATGAGTAGGGGGACCTAGAATGTGGTTCAGTTTAACATAATCTTGTTATCTTAGGGGTAGGAATGTAAATGCATTCCTTGAAATTTAATATTTTAATGATGACCAAGAAGTTTAGGCAGTTTGCATTACAAAAGGTATTAACAATTTTCTGCCACTACATTAAAATTATATTAACAGTTTTGTCAGATGTTTAGTGAACATTTAGAAAATGAAGTGGTAATCTTAAAAGCCAATATGACCACTTTATTTCTTTCAGTTAACAAGCATTTATTTTCTCTGTCTCCACTGTATTCTTCATCCCTTCCTCTCCTTCGGAGGGAAAAAAATAAATTAGAACAAAAATCTTGTAATATGTAGTCAAACAAAACAAATTTCAACATTGGTCATGTCTGTCATATGTATATATGTATGCATGCATGAATGCATGTGCATGTACATTGTGTTTGTGTATGTATATGTACATGTGTACATGTGTGTATGTCTCATGAATCTCTAAGAGTTTTCATGTCTTTTTCGGGAACTGGGTAACATTTTTCATCATTGAATTTCTCTGGGATTTTCCCAGAATTGTCATTTGTCATTGCATTGTTAGCCTATAATCTTTCAAATATGTTTATCTTTCCCATATTATTACTGTATGATTTCTTTTCCCCAATCTACTCACTTCACTTGGCATCTGTTCATGCAAATCTTCTCAGGTTTCTCTGAAATCATCCTTTGTGCAATGTCTTATAGCACAATTATAATATCTTATATCAATATAACCGGATTTGTTTAGCTATTCCACAAGTGATGGGCATTTTCTTAGTTTCCACTTGTTTGCCACTACATAGAACTATTATAAATAAGTATAGACATACGGATTATTTCCCCTTTCTTTGATCTCTTTGAAATAGTTTAATTTCCATATAGTCCTTTAAAATTTTATCATTTTTCCTTTTGTTCTTTCAACTTTTCAAAACCGGAAACTCGAAGTCAACTTAATTTACATTTCTCTAAAAATTCGTGATTTGGAGTGTTTTTTTCATGTGGTTATAGAGAGGATCACTGAAGATATAAATAGAAACTGTAAAGCAAAACCAAAAAAATGAAAAAAAAGACAATGTGAAATATCTAAACAACTGTCCTAGAAAATAGGTTCAAGAGAGACAATTTTAAAATTTTTGGACTACCAGACAGTCATGATAAAAAAAAAATAGCCTAGACATCATCCTTCAAGAAATTATAAAGGAGAACTGCCCTTCAGAACCAGAGGATAAAATAGAAACTGAAAGAATCCTCTGATCGCCTCCTGAAAGAGCTCCCCAAAGAAGAACTCCCAGAAATATATTGACTTAAGGAGAAAAAAACATACACATTCAATCTGGTATGGACGTCTATCTTACCCATCATGAAAGTAGAGGGGAAGGGGATAAGAGAGGAAGGATGACAGAAGAAAAGGCAGATGAGGGAGGGGGTAATCAGAATCAAGCACTTTTGAGGAGGGATGGGGTCAAAAGAGAGAATAGAATAACTAGGGGTCAAGAGAAGATAGAGGGAAATAAAGGTAGTCTTTTACAACATGAATATTATGGAAGTATTTTAAATGACTACATATTTATAATCTATATTGAATTGCTTGCCCTCTCAATGAGGGTGGATGGGGAGGGAGAAAGGGAGAGAATTTAGTACTCAAAATGTAAAAAAAAAAAAAAAAAGAATATTAAAAATTATTTTAATGTGACACTGGGAAATAAAATACAGAGAAAATGGGATATAGAATTCTAGCTTACCTTACAGGAAGGCAGCTAGGTGGTGCAGTGGATAGAGCACCAGGGCAGGAGTCAGGAGAACCTGAGTTCAAATCTCATCTCAGACACTTGACACTCACTAGTTGTGTGATCTTGGGCAAGTCACTTAACCCTAATTACCTCATCCTGGGTCATCTCCTGTCATCCTGATAAATATCTGGTCACTGGATTCAGATGATTCTGGAGGAGAAGTGAGGCTGTTGACCTGCACAGCCCTCCCTCACTCAAAAACAAAGTCAAGTGTAAAGTTATGTCATTATTTCTCTGATGGCATGGTCTTCTTCAGCAACGGACGTACACTACTACTACTACCCCACAGGAAAATAGAAAGGGGAGGGGAGATAAGAAGGAGGGGAGGTTGATAGAAGGGAGGGCAGATCTGAGGAAGGAGTAATCAAAATGCATGCTGTCATGGAGTGTGCAGAGGGTAGAGATGGAGAGAAAATTTGAACTCAAAATCTTATGAAAGTGAATAGTGAAAACCAAAATAAATAAATAAATTGGGGGGAAAAGTCATCCAAAAAATTGTCTTCAAAACTATGTTAGAAATTGATTCAAACTCATAAAAGTCAGAAGCATTCCCCAATTGATAAATGGTCAAAGAATATGAACAGACAACTTTCAGTGGAAGAAGTGCCACATTCATGTGAAAAAAATGCTCAAAATCTTCAATAATTCGATTCATTCAAATTCAATCAGCATGATTTTACTACAGACAGTTCATTCCAGAATAACTTTACTAATTTTTTTTGTTGGTGTGATGGGAAGAATATCAAATCCCTTCTCCCCACACAAATTAAGCAGGGTTTTTCTTAAAAATGTATCTCTGCCATCCTGAAGAATTGGTTGATACAGGGATTAAAGGTTCAGGCTATTGACATCATTTTCTCCTCATCTGAGTACAAAAAAAGCTCCAAGGAACTGCTGGTGCTCACTCAGGTTCTCTCAGTGGACAAGTCCAGCAAGGAAGCTTCCTTTACTCAGATGCATAACTTCAAAATGTCCTCAATTCGTATGGTATTGAATGGTCTTCTCCCACTGTGGCTAAGTAAATCTCCTGCTGTTAACTTTTGAATGACCTTTGAGTGTCTCCTTTTATTCCAGTATTGAACCTAAATTACCAGGGGACTAGCCTGGTTCAAGCCCATCTCAGAACAGCAGATCCCCTTGTGGACCAAAATATTTGATGAAGTCTTAAATTCTGTTTTTTAGGAAAGATAAAGAGATGTGGGAGAGATTATAATATAACATTTTGGTTATTAAGAGAAATATTTATTTTGGTTCCTTATGCTTAAAGTTTGAATATATTTTCTCATTGCTCATTACAAATGCAAACTCAGGACTATCAACCAACCAAGTTAGTCAGGCCTTGGTTCTATTCTCAATGATATCATAAATTAGTTGGATGATTTAAATTGGTGGTGTCAGACTCAACTAATTAACAGATTCTTAGGTTTCATATTTATTTAGAAAAACACAAATGTGTTGTACTATATTTTTATTTATTTTTGTTAAACATATCCCAATTATATTTTAATCTGATTGATCTATGTCTGCTTGAGGATAATGGGGGTGTGGGGAGGGTGAGTATTGAGTCTGACACCTCTAATCTAGGGCAAGTCCCTTAATCTCTCTGTGCCCATTTCCTTATCTTGTTTAAATATTTTCTTATTTTCCAAAAAAACTATTTTGCTTTACATCAATTTGATATATCCCTTACCCTTTTTCACCCATAATGCCATACATTGTAGCACATATTTAAAAAAGAAAGAGGGAAAAACAGTACAAGAAAGCTAACCAACAAACAATTACCAAGCATTTTTTTTTTCGTTCACTCACCTTCTACTTACTCCTACCCACTGGGCTAAAAGAGAGAAAGAATAAGTGAATCAATTTAGCTAGTATCATCATTTTTACTACATTGACTCAATCTACCCATGAGAAATTACTGTTTCTCTACTTAGGTCTTCCTTTACTTGCATAGCTTTACAGTTGTATTAATACAGTTCTTATATTTCTGTATCTTGGTAAATACATTCCTAATAATGAAGATAGAATCAGAATTAATTGATTAGATATACCCAAACAGTAGGCAATATTTAAATATCATAGCAGAAGGAAGTGTCTAATAGAATGCCTCAATAATCTGCACCTTGATTTGTAATGTTCAACATTTTTGTCAGTGACAGATTAGTGTCTAAATGGAATCCTTATCACATTTTTTCTCTCCTCCCCAGCTCCTGACCTCATAATGAGACTTCAACATAGTTATGACTCTTCCTCAAGCAACCAAATCATTTGTTTCCTCACCCTACAGTAGTAAGGTAGGGAACTGGGCCTTTAGACTCAGAAATCAGGAGGACCTCCAATCCAGCCTCAAACACTTACTGGGTAACCCTGGCCAAATCACTTAATCTGTTTGTCTCAATTTCTCAACTGTAAAATAGAGATATTATTTACCTCCCAGAGTTGTTACGAGTATAAGATGAGACAATATTTGTAAAAACAGAAAATTCTTTGCCTTATACCTGGCACCATATAAATGCTGATTTCCTTTCCTTCCCCCTTTCCTAATCACTTCCCATGGCCTGTCCTTCCACTTCACCTTAACTGCATGCAAAGTTTGTCATACTCTTGCACTTGTCATCATCCATTTATGCACCACTGCCATGTTCAAAAACTCTGAAATTCTATTATTGAACCACAATTTATAGTCTTTCTACCTCTCTCTCTCTTCTGATACTAAACTTATTCCATCCACACTGTGTCCTGCAATCCTTCAAACCCTCAGTTCTCTCCTATGCCATCACTCTTATAGTAGTTACTTTTTTCATATTTTCCCCACTGACACACACATTCAATTCAACATGATCTTCTTTGGAGTACCTGGTCTCCTTATATAGCACCCATTGCACTCTGACAATATTCAGGCTTGGATTACTCCTAATCTCATGTTTTTGCTTATACACATATGATGCTGAAATAAGATGGAGGAAATCACAGAATACATTGTCTAGATCCACTAGAAGTTTATATTACGTAATCATAACTGGGCCTTCACTGCTGCTAGTTAATACTTCCACAACTCCCTTATCAACTCACTAATGTCACTTTCTAAGTGGCTCTTTCAAACCTCTTTATTCCTCTTTAAACTTCCCATCACCCCTCCCCACCATATACTGCCCTCTCAGATGGAAATCTTCCTTCATATTTTATGGAAAAATGAGACTATTCACAAAGAGCTCCCTCTTCTTCCCTAATCCTCATCTTATGTTTCTCACATACCTTCTGCCATTATCTCTTCCTTTATTTCTGTATCAGAAAAAAAAAAAAACAAAGCCCTAAGACTTAAACCAAGACAAATTTCTTTACCTGTACAAGTGATTCCATTCCATCCTGACTCCAACATATTATTAATCCCTCTGTCATCCCTATTCTCACTTATATTCAATCTTTCCCTGTCAATGTACTGCTTGCAAACATTTCCACATACTCAAAAACATCTTCAATTGATTCTTTCACCCTCTCTAAATATTATTCTGTATCTCTTCTGGTTTTTAATTTTTTTGTAAGAAAACAATTTTTATTTTCCATCAGTATTTTCCCAACACTCGGAAAATTTGAACATCTGGGGTAAAACTTAAGACCACTCTGTGGTAGATCATACCCACTCAGTGGCCTGAGTAGTAGGAGATGCATACCAATCCTCAGTAGCTGGCTGACTACTCCAGTCTTCAAGAGGGAATTGCTGAATGGGCAGAAATAGCACCTGTACTCCCTAGAACCAATCGGCCACCTCTGGTTGAACAGCAGTGAATTCTGGTGTGGGGGCACTCCATTCATCCTGAAATTCCTCCTGTCACTACTCTCTCAACTGCAGCCTGCTCTTCCTTTTCAATCTCCTCTGGGTTCTCGTAGAAATAATGATTAGGCAAAACTTTCTATGGTGTTCATAGGAGATGGTAGCACACATACATAGGACTTCATGGACCAGCATCCATCACATTGGATCCACCAAGTGAGCTTCCTTGTTGTTACATGGAATGACAATGCCCATATAGTTAAGTGAGGAATCTGTGTTGTATAGTGCATTGATTGTGAGGTTAATATATGATGCTTCATTCAGAGGCTGGTGATCTACCCAAGGATCAGTGACCACAAAGAGGCTCCCTGAAAGCTCCCTGGATCTAGTTAGTGAGGTTTCCAGTGTAAAATGTCCAATGATGCCTGTGGTGCAGTGGCAGCAGCAAATTGCAGCTTGCTGGCCACTGTTCTTAGATGACATGACACTAACGTCAGCTGGATTTTCAATGCTAACAATGGCACGAGTGGCAAGGAGGACCTTTTCCCAGTTCTCTTCAAGTAATGATGTATAGGATGCCATCACTCTTTCTTTTGTAGATATGCTTTTCCATCTGGAAGTTCAAATTGGAAGATGGAAGAATAGAAAGATGCATATACTCAAGCGCTTTGCCCACAGCCCACAAAATTCCTGTAAAAATGACTGCCAACAAATTCTAGAACAGCAGAAGCCACAGAACAACAGAGTGAAAGAGATTTCCAGCCAAAGGTAACCTGGAAGGCTTCCAGGAAAGGTCTATCCCATGGGACTCTGAGCTGAGCAGAGCCCAGCTCTGGCTGTGCAGCACTGGGAGGAACAGGGGCAGAACAGGCCTCCAGGGCAGAATCCCCAGCAGGGAGGATCCAAGATTCCTCAACCCACAAGTGAAAAAAAAAACCTTCAAAGGTCAGTGTGGGAGGGGAGCAGGGATCCCCCCAGCACCAGCCCCAGGCAGCAGCGGAGGCAGTGGCTGCAGTAGTAGCAGCAACAGCAGGTGGCAGGCAGCTATGGTGGCCATGGAAATAGCCTGGGTCCATTGTCCAGGTGGCTCAGCTTAAAGTCTCTGGAGGAATTGAGCAGCTGATCTGAACCTCAGCCCTCAGTAGTGGCCCTGCTCCCACCCAAAGCCCCTGGGGGAATTGAGCAGCTGATCTGAATCCCAGTCCTGAGCATTGCCCTGGGGGGAGGAGGAGCACTGGGAGTCTCCTCTTGACATAGGATTCAGAAGTCAAGTAACTGGCTGGGAAAATGCTCAAAAAGAAGAAAAAAAATAAGACCATAGAAGGTTATGTTCTTGGTGAACAGGTACTTCCTTCCATCCTTTCAGATGAGGAAAAACAATGCATACTGTCAGAGGAAGTCAAGGCTTGTGTCTCCAGTACCTCCAAAATGAATATAAAATAGGCTCAGGCCCATAGAAGCACTTAAAAAGCAAGTTAGCAGCCTGCTAAAGGAGAATAAAAAAAAAAATGCTGAGGAAAATAACACCTTTAAAATAGGCTAACTCAATTGGAAAAAGAGGTCCCAAAATTCAATGAGGAAAAGAAGGCTTTAAAAAGCAGAATTAGGCAAATGGAAAAGAAGGTTCAAAAGCTCACTGAATGAAATAGTTCTTTAAAAATGAGAGTGGAGCTCAGGGATGCTAACAACTATGAGATAAACCAAGGAGTTATTATATAACAAAACCAAAAGATAAAAAAAGTAGAAGATAATGCAAACATCTCATTGGAAAAAAAACAACTGACCTGGAAAATACATCCAGGAGAGACAGTGATCAAAAAAAGAGCCTAGATATTATCTTTCATGAAATTATCAAGGAAAACTACCCTGACATTCTAGAACCAGAGGGCAAAATAAATATTGAAAGAGTCCACCCATCACCTCCTGAAAGAGATCCGAAAATAAAAACTCCTAGGAATATTGTAGCCAAATTCCAGAGTTCTGAAGTCAAGGAGAAAATATTGCAAGCTGCTAGAAAGAAACAATTTGAGTATTGAGGAAATACAATCAGGATAGCGCATTAAGGGATACATTAAAGGATCAAAGAGCTTGGAATATGACATTCCAGAAGTCAAAGGAACTAGGATTAAAACCAAGAATCACCTACCCAGCAAAAATGAGTATAATATTTTAAGGGAATAAATGCTCATTCAATGAAATAGAAGACTTTCAAGTATTCTTGATGAAAAGACCAGAACTGAAGAGAAAATCTGACTTTCAAACACAAAAATCAAGAGAAGTATTGAAAGGTAAACAGGAAAGAGAAATCATAAAGGATTTTCTAAAGCTGAACTATTTACATTCCTACATGGAAAGGCAATATTTATAACTCTTGAGACTTTTCTCAGTATTTGGGTAGGTGGAGAGATTATATACACACACACACACACACACACACACACGCATAAACAGAGAGTACAGGTTGAGTTGAATCAGAAGAGCTTATATCAATAAAATAAAATTAAGGGATGAGAGAGGAAAATATTGGGAGGAGAAGGGGAGAAATGGAATGGGGCAGACTATCACTCATAGAAGAGAAAAGAAAAATCTTTTTCTTTTTTTTTTTTTTGTGGTTATTTTCTTTATTTTTTATTAACATTCCATATTTTAAGCTCTCTTCCATTCTTAATGTTCTGTGTTCTGTATACATTCTTTTTTTTTTATTAAACTTTTAATTTTGGGTTACAAATTTTCTCCCCTTTCCCCCCCCCAGACCCAAGTTTTCTAATTGCCCCTGTGACCTATCTGCTCTCTCCCCTATCCTCCCTCCCTGCCCTTGTCTCCGTCTTCTCTTTTGTCCTGTAGGGCCGGATAGCTTTCTTGACCCCTTAACCTGTGTTTCTTGTTACCCAGTGGTAAGAACATTACACTTGGTCCTAACACTTTGAGATCCAACTTCTTTAGCTCCCTCCCTCTCTACCCCTTCCCCTTGGAAGAAAGGCAGTTCAATATAGGCCATATCTGTTTAGTTTTGCAAATGATTTCCATACTAGTTGTGTTGTATAAGACTAACTATATTTTCCTCCATCCTGTCCTGTCCCCCATTACTTCCATTTTCTTATGGTTCTTTCCCTCCCCGTGAGTGTCAACCTCGTATTGCATTCTCCTCCCCATGCCCTCTCCTCTATCCTCCCCCCCTTCCTGCTTGTGCCCCTGTCCCCCACTCTCCTGTATTATGAGATAGGTTTTCCTATCAGAATGAGTGTGCATTATATTCTTTCCTTTAGTGGAATGTGATGAGAGTAGATCTCATGTTTATCTCTTGCCTCCCCTCTTTATCCCATCACTAATAAGTCATTTGCTTGCCTCTTTTATGAGAGATAATTTGCCCCATATAACTTCTCCCTTTCTCCTCCCAATATTTCTCTCTCACTGCTTGATTTCATTTTTTTTTTTTAGTATATGATCCCATCCTCTTCAATTCACTCTGTGCACTCTGTCTCTATGTATGTGTGCGTGTGTGCATGTGTGTGTGTGTGTACTCTCACCCAGTGCTCAGATACTGAAATGTTTCAAGAGTTATAAATATTGTCTTTCCATGTAGGAATGTAAACAGTTCAACTTTAGTAAGTCCCTTATGATTTCTCTCTGCTGTTCGCCTTCCTATGGTTCTCTTCATTCTTGTGTTAGAAAGTCAAATTTTCTTTCCATCTCTGGTCTTTTCATCAGGAAAATTTGAAAGTCTTCTATTTCATTGAAAGACCATTTTTTCTCCTGAAGTATTATAGTCAGTTTTGCTGGGTAGGTGATTCTTGGCTTCAGTCCTAGTTCCTTTGACCTCCAGAATATCCTATTCCATTCCCTTCTATCCCTCAATGTAGAAGGTGCCAGATCCTGTACTACCCTGATTATATTTCCACAATACTTGAATTGTTTATTTCTAGCTGCTTGCAATATCTTCTCCTTCACCTGGGAACTCTGGAATTTGGCCACAATGCTCCTAGGAGTTTCTCTTTTCGGATCTCTTTCATGCGGTGTTCTGCAGATTCCTTGAATATTTATTTTGCCTTCTGGTTCTAGAATCTCAGGGCAGTTTTCCTTGATAATTTCATGGAGGATGATGTCTAGGCTCTTCTTCTGATCATGGTTTTCAGGTAGACCCAGAATTTTTACATTGTCTCTCCTGATTCTATTTTCCAGGTCAGTTGCTTTTCCAATAAGATATTTCACATTATCTTCCATTTTTCGAATCTGCGCGGTATGTTCTGAGATATCTGTCTTTCTCGAAAAGTCCAAAGTTTCCATCTGTACCATTCCAGATTTGAGAGATCTATTTTCTTCAGTAAGCTTTTGAATCTCCTTTTCCATTTGGTTAATTCTGCTTTTGAAAGCATTCTTCTCCTCATTGGCCCCTTGCACCTCCCTTGCCAGCTGAGTTAGGCTAGTTCTCAAGGTGCCAATTTCTTCAAGATTTTTTTGGTTCTCCTTTACCAGGGAGTTGATCTGTTTTTCATGCTTCTCCCTTATCCCTCTCATTTCCCTTCCCAGTCTTTCCTTCACCTCTCTAACTTGATTTTCAAAATTCCTCTTGAGCTCTTCCATGGCCCGAGCCCATTGGGTGGGCTGGGGCACAGAGTCCTCGATTTCTGTGTCTTTGCCTGATGGCAAGCCTTGTTCCTCCCCATCAGAAAGGAAGGGAGGAAGTGATTTTTCTCCAATAAAGTACCCTTCAATAGTTTTATTTCTTTTCCCTTTTCTTGGCATTGTCTCCACCTAGTGGCCTGACCTCTGAATGTTCTCCTCACACCCACCTCGCCTCCTGGTCCTCCCAGCCAGTGTTTGGGGACTGAGATTCAAATGCTGCTTCCCGCCTTAGGATTTTTGGTGGGGTCAGGGCTGTTATTCAGTGTTAAATTAGGCTCAGGTGCTGAGGTCAGGGGCAGGGCCGCCTCTCTGGCTCAATTCCCTCAGGGGGTTTATACACAGACCTTCCACAATGGATCCAGGCTCCCGCTCGTTTAGGGAGCCCCCGTCCGCAGCCGCCTCTCAGCCCCCACTTCCCGGGGGGGGCCAAGCTATGGGAGCACTCCACTCCCCTCTCAACCCGCCAAAGAGACTCTCTCACCTACCCCCGTCAGTCACCTGTTGGTGGGGGGGCCCGTGCTGCTGCTGAAGATCCCGACTCCGGATCCCTCTCAGAACTTTGTGTCTCAGGAGCCGTGGCCACCGTCGCCGCCGCAGGTCTGGGCTGGGCACCTTGTCTGCAGCGCAACAGACCTTTTGCGAGAGGTTTGCAGGTCCCTCTGTGGGTGGGGGGACCCGCGTGGCCGCTGGATCTCTTTCCCACGGTGTTGCTGCCGCGGCAGGGCTGCTCTCCTCTTCCCGCCCTAGCGCCCAGTCCCTGGCGCGAAGGTCCCCCCCGAGAGGTTTGCAGGTCTCTCCGGAACAGAAATCTCCCTCGCGCCAATATTCCGTGGTCTCTGGGTGTAGAATTCGCCCTGGGTTAGTCCCCTCTGCCGTTCTGTGGTTTGTGGGTTCAGAGCTACGTGTATGTGCGTCTTTCTACTTCGCCATCTTGGCTCCGCCCCGAAAAATCTTTTTCAATGGAGGGGATAAGGGAGGAGGTGAGAGGGAAAAGATGAAGCTTACTCTCTTCACATATGGGGTAAGGAGGGAATAACATGCTCACTAAATTTGGTATGAAAATCTATCTTAAACTACAGGAAAGTAGGGGAGAAGGGGACAAGTGGGGTGAGGTGGATGATAGAAGGGAGGGCAAATGGGGGAAGTGAGTAACTTTTAGAAAGGGACAAATTCAAATGAGAGAATAGAAAAAAAAGAGGGTACAGGGTAGGATGGAGAGCAATATAGTTAGTCTTACACAACATGGATATGATGGAAGTCTTTTGCAAAATGACACATATATAGCCTGTATTGAAATGCTTGCCTTCTCAGTGGGAATGGGTGGGGAGTGAGGGAAGGACAGAAATTGGAGTTCAAAGTATTAGAAACGAATGTTGGGAATTGTTTTTTGCATATAACTGGGAAATAAGAAATATAGGTAATGTGGTATAGAAATTTATCTTGTCCTACAAAAAAGAGAGAAGAAGGGGATAAGGGAAAGGTGGGGTGTGATAGAAGGTAGGACATATTGAGGGAAGGGGTTATCAGAATGCAAGGTGTTATGGGATCAGGAGAGTGGAGAGATGGGGAGAAAAATTGGAACTCAAAATTTTGTGGAAATGAATGTCGAAATCTAAAAATAAATAAACTATTTTAAAAAAAGAAGTCAAATTGGCACTCCCCAAATGAGTTGCTGCAGCAATGAATTTGAGGACATCCTTCTTCATTTGCAAGACATCTAAGGTTCCAGACATTGTGAAAGTTTCCTTTTAAAGTTATAATTGAAATCAAGAACAACATCATGTAAAACTTTCTTCTGATTATCATGGATAGTCTCTACTGTTTTTTTGTTTGTTTGTTTGTTTTGTTTAGTTTTGCTTTTTGTGGCAAAACTCTTTGAGAAGACCACCTACAATCAATATCTCCACTTCCTTCCCCTTGCTCTCTTCCTAATCCCCTACAGTTGGGCTTCTTATCTCATTGATATCCTTTCTATGTTGTTTTCTTGTCTTTCACTGTTATGTTACTCTAATTCATGTCCTGCATGAGAAATTTGGAACTATGCCCAAAGAGTTACAAAAATGTACATATTCTCTGACTCAGCAATGTCATTTCTATGTCTGTATCCCAAAGAGATCATAAAAATGGGAAAATTTCTCACATGCACAAAAATACTTACAGCAGCTCTTTTTGTGGTGGCCAAGAACTGGAAATCAAGCGAATGCCCATCAATTGGGGAATGGCTAAACAAGTTGTGGATATATGGAATACTTTTGTACTATAAGAAAAGATGAACAGTGGAACTTCAGAAAAACCTGGAAAGACTTATATGAACTGATGCTGAGTGAAATGAGCATAACCAGGAGAACATTATAGCCACAGTGTTAGAGGACTATTTTTGATAGACTAAGCCCTTTACAGCAATGCAAGGACCTAAAACATTACCAAAGATCTCGTGATGCAAAATGCCATCCACATCCAGCGAAACAGTTATAGAGTCAGAACGCAGAATGAAGCAGCCTATTTTCTCTTGTGCTGTTTTGTTTTGTTTTATTTTTTTTTTCTCATGGTTTCTCCCATTCGTTTTAATTCTTCTATGTAACATCACTAATATGAAAAAGTGTTTAAGAAGAATGTATGTGTCAAACCCATACAAGATTGCATTCTATCTCAAGGGGGGAGGGGGAAGGAGGGGAAGAAAATTTAAAATATATGGAAGTGATCATTGAAAACTGAAAAGAAATAAATTGATTAAATTAAAAAAAATAATAGATAGCAAAAAAAAAAAAATCAAGTATACCTACCAACTGGGAGTATTCTTCAGAGCTTTGTTTTTTTGTCCCTCTTCTCATCTCCCACTATACTACTTTACTTGGTGATCTTGTCAGCTTCAGTGGTTTTAATTATCATCTCTATTCTAATGATTTTCAAACCTACCTCTTCTGTACTAATCTCTCTGCTGACCTCTAATCTTGTATCTTTACCAGACTTTTATGCATCTCAAACAGGAAGACTAGTAAACGACTTAAACTCAGTGCTATCCAAAATTGAATTTGATATGTTTCCCCTTAAACTTTTCCCCTTTTCAAAATTTCCTTTTACTGTCAAGCTCATAGCCATCTCCCAGTCATCAAGGTTCATTACTGAGGCATCATTCCTGACTCCTCACTATTTCTCACCACTCTTCCTCCTTATAAAATCAATCAGTTGACAAGTCCTGTGCTTTTCATCTTTGTAACATCTTCTGAATAGTCTTCCTTCTCTTTTCTTATGCTGCTACCACCCTTGTGCAGGCCTTCATCATATCATGCATGGACCCTTGAAATAACATACTGGTTGATGTATTTGCCAGAAATAAATTCCAATTCATTCTACATTTAGCCACCAAAATGATGCTAAAGCTCAGGTATAGTGGCTCCTTATAACCTCCACAATGAAATAGAAATTATGTTTGGTATTCAGAGACTTTCAAACATTACCTCCCACCCCACTCCCAGCATAGCTTTCCAGTCATATTACACTTTAGTACTTGCACAAACAAAACAAATCTTCCCACAACAACCCCAACTGAGGAAGCTTTTTTGTTTTTTTCACAAACCTATGAACTTAAATAAGTTGGAATCTGTTTATAGCTAGATGGGACCCAATATATCACCCAGTCATCCAAACTCTTTATTTCGCGAAAGATGAAAGTGGAATTTTAAGTGATTTCCCTATTCACATAGGTATTAGTAGATAGAGCCAGGATTCACTCTCAAGTTCTCTGCTTCAAATTTGTGCTATACCATCTCACTATTATTTCCCATGAATATGTCATGTCCTCACCTAAGGGATTCTATTCTTGTCTCACAAGGAAAACAAAACAAAAAAAGAAATAAAAACAAAAATAACAAAATCTTAGCCTAAGATCTAAGTACAATTTGAGTACTTCCAATTGATTAGGTTCAAGCAGATTCTTAAACTATGAAATACATCCATCTCCGCCATAAGG
This sequence comes from Notamacropus eugenii, assembly GCF_028372415.1. Classification (NCBI taxonomy): domain Eukaryota; kingdom Metazoa; phylum Chordata; class Mammalia; order Diprotodontia; family Macropodidae; genus Notamacropus; species Notamacropus eugenii. The sequence continues at coordinate 262,691,705 of NC_092876.1, forward strand.
AGTTCTCTTGTATACAAAAGAAATAGATATATGAAGGAAGGAAGGAAGGAAGGAAGGAAGGAAAGAAGGAAAGAAAGAAGGTTAAGAATGATGAAAATTTTTTTTTTAAAAATTGGAAACAGATTACAGAGGGCAATTTAAGCACAAATTAAGCTTGTTTAATATTAAAAAATATGGAGCTTACAACAGATTTGAACTCTAATGTCTTAATGTGATTGTTTAGTTCATTAAGCCACCATGCTACCTACATAAATCTCTTGTATATACTGGAATACACTGGAAAGAGCAAACAGCAACACTCATTACAATGATTTACTACAAAGCAAAAGGAGGTTTTCCTAAATCTCAGATGTACAGTCCACCCTGCATTACTGCACAGGGTTTTAATTTTTATTTTTTGTTTTTCCCTAACATTTTCCCATCTGAAATAAACATGAGGATACAGTCCATAAAAATGATGTGTTTTCTTTTTTAAAGGACATGCTTATCATAAACCAGCATGCTTCAGCATGAGGAGAGAGAGCATGGTTTCCATTTCCAACAAGAAAGGGGTAAACCACTTAGCCCTATTGTATTTATACCAAGCTTTGAAGAAATGGCAAAAGTTATTTTTATGGCCCTGTCAACAGAACAAAGATTTTAAAAAAAAGAATGAAAGAAAAAAATAAAGGAAGGAGAGAGGAGAGAGACTACTCCATGGACCTATGGAGGTTAGTGCCATTTCACCTATTTTTTTTTCTTTTTGTTTGATGGAAAATCTAGTAGCACTGTTCTCTTGGTAAAGAACTGCCATTATTATTTGGATGGTGGAATATTAGCTTCCTCTTTAAATTAAATTTGGCGTTAGAGTTTTGGGATATTCTTTCTCAATCTCGCTTTTCTCAGTGTTTCAAGATAAACACCTGCTGAAAGGTAATTTGAAAGAATAGGACAAATATTGTGTGAATTTCAGAATGGCCTTAATTTTCTCTTACACTTGAACTTTCATCACACCACTTCCCAAATTAGACACCTTCATTAGATCTCCTCTATACTTCATCATTCACTCTAAGTTCTAGCTAAATCAGACCACATTTCTGTTCATACATTTTATTCTCTTTATCTCCACCTCTGCATCTTCACTATGATGGTCCTGCACACATGAATTTATTGACTTCATCTATACCACAACTTCCAGTCCTCCACTCTTCAGTTATGTCCTAGGCCATACTGAATCAGCCACACTCTTCTCCTTTCCCTCTATAAACCCCTATGTGAACTAGATCAGTGATACATTTCCTCTTCTCTTGAGTCCCTGGTTCTCTTATCATATAACTGACTGTGTCCAGACAAGTCTCAGCTTTGAATTGCTACTAGCATCTGCTGTTGAATGAAGGTGGAGAAAATCACAAAACTATTCTACCTGGTTTATATTTATATAACCTAAACTGTGACCTCACCTCTTTTACGCAATGATTCTATATCTCCATACAGAGATATTCGCTATTCTAATCTCTACATTGGGTCTTTCAAGACTTTCTATTCCTATTTAAACTTCCCATACCTTCATTGTTTCAGGTGTGAACCTTGCCTCTGTTTTACTGAAAATAATTGGGGTCATTCCCAAATAACTCCCTCTTCTCCCCTCCCCCTAATCTCCTATCATTTGTATGCCTTAAATAGTATCTCCTCCTTCATCTCTGTCTCTCATAAAGAGGAACCCTGACTCCTTACCAAGGCAAACACCTCTTTCTACACAGGATCTCTATCTGTGGCAACTCCAACATATTGGTCCCTCCATCATTTACACTCTCATTTATCTTTAATCTCTCTCCATCTATATGTTGTTTCCCTACAAACACGCCCATATCCCTGCTAACTATCATCCTATATTTCTTCTTCTTTTTGTAATTAACTCCTATGGTTAATTCAACTCCTTGATAAAGCTATCTACAATACCTGACTTCACAGCATCTCCTTTCACTCTCTTCTTAACCTTTTACAATATTTCTTCTGAATTCTTCATTTCACTGAAATTGTTCTCTCCAAAGTTATCAATGATCTCTTAATTGTCAAATCCAATCATCCTTTTTCTCAATTCTCATTATTCTTGATCTCTCCACAGTATTTGACAGTGTTGATTACTTTCTTCTCCTTGATACACTCTTTTATCCAGGTTTTTGGGGCATTACTCTCTCATGGTTCTCCTCTTACTTGTCTGATCACTTTCTAATCTCCTTTGCTGGATCCTCAATTATCTCATGTCGACTAATATGGATGTCCTACAGAGCTCTGTCCAGAGCTCTCTTCTCTGCCTCTACTACTTCACGTTTCTCATGGAATTATCTTCACTATGCTGATGGTTCTTAGATATATATACCAAGCCCTAACCATTCTGCTGACCTCTAGTCTTACATCTTCAACAGTCTTTCAGACATTTTGACCTAGATGTCTAACAGTTATCTGAAATTTAACATGTCCAAAACTGAATTCATTTTATTTCTCTCAAAACACTTCAAATGTTCAAACTTCTCTCTTACAATCTATTACTATTGCTATCACAGGTACCATTATCCTCTAAATCTACCAGTCTTTTAACTTAGGCATCATCTTCAATTCTCACTAATTCACTTCCCCAAAGATGACCTTTTCTCAAGACTTAAGGATTTCACTTTTGAAACATCTCTTAAATTCCTCCTCTTCTCTCTTCTGAAGCCACTCTTCTGGTGCAGGCTTTCATAACTGCATGTCTAGATTTTTCCAATAGCCTACTACTTTGTCTGCCTGCCGCAAGTCTTATCCTACTCTATACTATCCTCCATTCAACACCCAACGTGCTTTTTCTGAAGCTCAAATCTGATAACTTTATCCTTCTATTCAAAGAACTTTAATGGCTCCCTATCACCTCAATCATCAAATACTAAATCTTCTTTTCATAGCCCAGCCTCTCCACCATTACCACATGCTTTTCCAGTCACCTTATACCTTATACCTCCCCCATGTACTCTTTGATCCAGTGACTCTGGCCCTGAGCTATTTCCCAAGCAAAACACATGATCTTTCAATTGCACTCATTTTCTTGGACTATCCTTCATTCCTGGAATGTTATGACTTCGCATCTGTACCTTCTGACTTTCCTGGTTTCTTTCAAATCCAAATGAAAATCTCGCCTTTCACAGGAAGACTTACCCTATCCTTCTTTTTGTTAATTATTTTCTATTTACCATGTATGTAACTCACTTGGGCATATTCATTTTCATGCTGTCTTCCCTCTTAGATTGTGGGTTCTTTGCATTTGTTTTTTTAGATTTTTGAGGATAGGGACTGTAATTATTTTTCAATTTTCTGTCCCTGGGAGGAAGTACGGAGATTTGGAAATGATAATAATAATAATAATTATTATTATTGGCATAGCTTTTTAATATGTTCATGAGTCATAATAGTAATAAGCACCTAACAAACATTTTGTAGATGAAAGAATCAATATGAAATAAAAGAATGTGTCTGACTTTCCTATTTCCAACAGAGATGATGTAGAATTCACAGAGTAGCTGTAAACACATGCAAGTTATCAATGGTGTCTCAAACATCAAACAGGTTGTATAGTAATTGGAACCAACCATGGGAATAAAAAAGATTTCCACATCCTCTTCCTAGAGGTGTCATATTTTCACTCACATGTAACTTTGAAGTTGTTCCCTTTCTGATAGTTGAATGTCTTTTCTGACTTTCCTAAAAATCCCAACATTTGGAAGATTAGTGAGACCCTGCTCTAACATTCCAAATTCATACAGAAAAAGGCTAAAAAAGCTTTTATCCTTTCTGTTCCATCTTTGCTTGATGCTGACATATCTGTTTCCCCACAGCCATCTTGTCTTTTTTCACTTTCTCCCAAACTTGTATTTCCTTTACTTGTACATTTTGATGTCCTTTCTATGTTGTTTTCTTGTCTCACTATTATGTTACTCTAATTCATATCCTGGATGATTGCAGAAGAATTTAAGGAGTGGGACTGGTAAAGGTGATATAGTTTCTGTATTGAAGAAAACTCCTATGGAGGAACCTTCCTCTAGTAATCACTAAATTAGTAATAAGTAAAACAAAGAGGTTAAATGACTTGTTTGTGATCACAAAGACAGTATGTGTTAAGAGATAAACTTTGAGTTTAGAACTTCTGACTCAGTCTAAATCTTTTAACATAAAGTTCTGTTGGCTCAGTAGAATGAAGTTTTATGAGAATGTCTAAAATGTTTACTAAAAAAATATGGCATATGGGATGGTCATTAGGATGTCATTAAATAGAACTGTAGCTTATTGCTATTGACCCTAAGCTTTGCCATCTAGTAAATGAATATAATACCTAATTATATATATATGTGTGTGTGTGTGTGTGTGTGTGTATATATGCATATATATATACACATATGTTACAAATTGAAATGTGAAATGTCAAACCACTTTGAGTTTCTAAGGAAATTGTCATATAAGTATAAAATATTATTATTGTTTCTTAGTTTGAAGGCTTTTTGCTACAGATTTTATAGACCCTTCAAAAGATAAAAAATATAAGACAGATGTTTTCTGGAAGCAAAAGGAGTTTTGTGAAGTTTTTGCTGTTGTTGCTTTATTTTTGAAAGGATGGTTACAGGGGAAATTAATGTAAGAATGATATAGGACCCCAAGATTCACTGGATTTTCTGCATTCAGCCCTCAGCCGAATGAAGTAAGTGAGAAGACAACATGCTTCGATAAGTAAAAAGAAATGAAATTCTTAGCTCAAATAGATTCCTTATTAGAAGAAAATGGAATGAAGTCTAGCCCCAAATCATTGCTTTGCCCTTCAAACTAAAATAGTCATTTGAAAGCATCCTAGGGAGACATAAAGTGTGGATGATGTTAAAAATTACTCTAATTTTCACTTGGCTAAGTTTTTAGAACATGTTGCTTAAGAAGTATCTGCCAAAACTTTGAGCACGTATTCCACAAGAATGAGAAAGGGATTTATGTCCTTGTCTCTGAAGTTTATCACTCTTTTTCCCCTTAGCCAAAAGCAATATATTCCTATAAAAATGAAAGTGTATACCACAACAAACAAAAAAGAGGTCAAATTTAAAAATATATAAGTAAAAGTTTTGTAAAATGATTGCTCCAAATACTCTTCTTTGAAAGCCAAGTAAATATCAAACTTTCCATTTTTTTCTTTGAAAATAGTTTAATTATTATTATTATTATTATTATCAGGTACACTATCATTGTTGTTGTTATTATTTTAATTTTTATATAAACCAACTTGCAGGTTCATAGGCTCAGTCACTTAGCTGGAAAAGATCTTGAAATCCATCTACTCTAACACCATCATTTTGCCAATGAAACCAAGGGCTTCAGAAGGTAAATGCTTGGCACATCATCACACTGCTTGAAAGTTAAACAGCCAATATTTGAATACTTCTCTTCTATTTCCAAATTCGGAGAGCTTTTCACTACTACACACCATTTTGGTATGACTTAAAAATTTTTGTTGCTGTCACTACTATCCTAGTCAGTTAATATTTTTATACATAAATGTATTTTAATTTTAAAGGATTAAAATATATTTTGAAAACCTTGTTTCATGTTCAAAAGATACTACCCATCATCTCAAGAAGAGAGTTGTTTATTCTATGTCACCAAAATAAAATAAAATGACTTTTTTTTTTTCATTTTCCTTCTCAAAGGAAAAGCCCTATCATTTCCCTATCATGGATACTAACCAAGAGAAGAATCCATCCTCAAACTGAATTTTTCATATTTTACCAGTTACATTTAGAAACATGAGTCATTTCTTGAGATAACCCAAAGCAAATCTCCATCTTCATGAGTTCATAGGCCCCTGGATGATCCCTAATCAATACTTCTTTGACTAGAACTCTCAATTTTTTATTTCTTCTCCCAAGCTCCAACTCTGAGGCAGTTTAGGATGTGGTGATGACAAGGAGGAAGAGGGAGACAATTAATTTAAAATTATAACAATGAGAGATTGGCAACGAATTGAATTCATCTTGTCTCATATATCTTCTATTTGAAAGGGCCTTTATAGTAAGCACCAATGACAGATGAATAAGGATTACAGTTTTGTATTTTAGGTGCAGAGAATATACACTATGAATTCAGTAAGAGAATTTCACGTGTTTCTTATGACATTTTATCTTCAGAGTAATTAAAAAGCTTATACGTATGTAACACTGTAACTTCAAGTCATAATGAATATATATTTACAGTACAGAGCAGTTTTCAAAAATTGAATGATAAAAATTATTTTTATTGACTTTACTTACATGTACTACCACAATATAACTAAAGGTCAAAGTAGGTCTATATTAAGTAATATCACAAAGGTTCCTAAAGTTAAATTTATGGGAAAAAAAGCTAAAAGTACATTGACCTCATGTTAATCATTTTAATTATTTTCAATGTCAATTTCAGGCCATTGTCTTTCAAATGAAGGACTATGTTCTGTGATTAAAAATCATTTAAATTCTTTGTTAATATCACAAGGTTTACGATATTATTAGTAGAGTTCTGAGTAAGAGAATGACTTCTCACAGTGATTGGCTATCCTATCAGTTTCCCTTCTTTCAACAAAAGAATAAATTGATATTAGTGACAAAAATTTAATTAGAAAATTAAAACTAAATTTAGTTGAAACATCAAAAATAGTTTGACATTGTCAAATCTGACATTTTAACCTCCCAGTGGCACTGGAAGCAATTATCTTGGTCCTGTTCAGAAAGAAGTATGAGTTATACTCATTCTGCTCTCAGAGGTGTTTATATGACATAGCACAAGCTATGGGAAAATCAAAAGCTCTCTAGGGAACTAAGAGAACCCTAGAAAACAACTTTCTTCCAACTCCATTCCTCAGTGACCATACTTACTATCTTAAGAGAGTGACTTATTTAGAGTTTATTAAACTCAAGCAGCTCTCAAATCTTGCAAATTCTAATTTCTTCTGAACTTGCACCCATGTGCCTTATTGACTCTTAAATCATGTCACCTTGGCATCAAGGTATTAATTTCTCAAACGAATGGCCACCTACACAAATGTACCAGACATAGAGCTTTATATTGTAGCAAAATCAATGACAGAAAAAAAATACAATAAATGCATTTAATTTAAGGCTACATGCTCAGACTTAAGTAAAGTCAACAAGCATTAATTAAGTAACAACCATGGGGTGAAAATAAAGACCAAAAAGAATCCTTCTCCCCAAATACGCTCAGTCTAATGAGGAGAGACAGCAAACAAATGAATATGTACAAACAAAGTATAAATGGAATAAATTAAGGATAATAAAAGAGGGAAAGCACTAACACCAAGAAAAAGCAGAAAAGATTTCTTACAAAAGGTATTATTTTAGCTGAGACTTGACATAGCCTCTCAAAGACGGAGGAACATCCTTCCTTGAGAGTAGAGGCCATGCTGAGCACAGGAATTCTAGAAAATATATACCTTTGAGTGTGTTAAATGTCCCTTCCTCTGCTTCCCCACTGTCTTTCCTGCTGAGTGGGAAAAGGAGTTTTCAAATCACGGTTTAGTTTTCAGATTATATTCACCTGAATCCATTCATTAGAGATTATCCTTAAGAAACCATTCAGCATCTTAGGAATTAGACTATATTTCAAGGAATATATATTGAAGATCTGGGATGGACTGGAACTTCTGAAAGGTAATTTTTTTTTTATGTGATCACTGTCACATTCAGGGACTCCTAAGTCTGTCTGAATATGGCTGCCTCATCATTCATAGAATTGGAAGGGTTGCATCATTGGCAGATCCTGACAAGGAAGAACCCAATGCCACTCTGGCATCTATGACTTGACTATATCATTTCTTTATCTTCCCACTTCACGTGACATTATTATGTTGTGTTCATCCATATAGCTCCTTTGTTAAGCCCCACTGTCAGCTCAGATTCTATTTCTCAGTGTAGGAGTGAAGCGGAAGAGTTGATAGAGTGAGAGAAGCACTACATTATCTCTTTCTTTGGGAAGCTAATCACTGTGATAAAACATAAGGGTAAATGGAAGGGCAAAATCTGTAACATCAATAGGAACCAAAAAAATGTGTGAATTTCATGGCAAAAGCCCTCTATTCTGGAGGAGTGAGGAAGTAGACATTATTACAATTTTTATTCAATGGCTTATGGTGTTCAACCAATCATCAGGTATTTAAGTGTCTATCATACACCACATGGCAGACCTTGCACTAGGCAGTGAGATTCAGAAGAATGGTTATTTTTTTTTAATGAACTACAGCTAAGAGCACTTGGAAAAAGTTGGTTGTGATTATTTTTGGATTACAAATAAATGTTCAACATTTGATAAATAAGTTGATTGAATATAAGCAAAAATGGGAGAACAAAGAGCACAGTGGAAGAAATACAAGTATTCCCATGTGTCTGGTTCAGAGCACACCTCTTCTCTGATTAGAGGAGTGGTGGGAAACCCCACTGCAGTAAATATCAATAACAACCCCTATATCAACATTTCTTCCCAATATTGCAGGTATCATAAGCTGTCACATTTTAATAAATTGATAGCAGAGAGATGTTATCCCCTAAAGATGCGAAGCAGATGTTTGAAAGAGTTCTACCTAGAGTCTAGGAAGATAATACTTCTAAAGCATTTAGCACAATGCCTGACACATAGTAGGTGCTTAATTAATACTTTTTTTCTCTTCCCTTCTCTCCTAAAAGGTCTGAACAAAACATTGCAAAAGATAAGTGTCATTTGTCAAAGAGAATACCAGAAAATTATCAGCTTCTTATTCTCAACCCACAGGACCCATTCTGAACAAAATCACTCTCAGTGTATGTTTTTTTCTTAAGGTCTGCATATAGTATATGAAATCACTGTGTTTATTTAACCAAATCTATGAGATGACCTGGGTTCAAATCCTATCTCTGAAGCTTACTGTTTATGTAACCTTGGCAAAGTCACTTACCCAAAGTCTGGACCTCATTTCCTGCCAGACCTAGAGGCCTGTGGGCTACCCGAGTCTTTCTTACCTCACCTCCCGAGGTCTTCGGCTGGCCACGGTGGGTGCTCATATGAGAGAAAGGACGTTCCAGAGTCTAACAAGGGTTGAGCTTTATTTCAGGGTCTCGGTTACAAGCGCAGGGGATTCTTCCTTAGGAGGGAGAGAGAGAGGGATCTCCCAAGGAGGCAAAGATCTTACAATAAGAGATTGGAAGTAGAAGTATAAGTGAGGAGAGAGGGGGAGGGGAGAGAAGAGAGAGGAAAATGGGGAGCCTAGTAAGCTCACACATGGCCCTCCGCCCAAGAGCGCTTTCAGGCTTTCCTGATCCGACTTAAGCTCTGCAGCGGCATAGTTTGCATCTGAATACCGTGCCTGTTAGGTAACTAGGTGTGCTCCAATCCGGGACAATCTCGAGGGCGGGGAGAGCTCTCTCCCATCACGTTTCTCACGGGAAGAGGCGGAAATACACGAGATAGCTTGGTTCACCTCGATTCCCAGCCGTTTCCTGGGGGGTCTCGTGAGAACTCTAAGATTTAGAAGTTCCCACCTTTACCCGCCTGAGACTGTCCACATGGAATTGAGCTTCCAACCCCAACAATTTCCTTATCTATAAAATGAAGAGCTTAGCAGTCTTTTCCAACCCCCAACAATCCTTTGTACATAACATACATCATGTTATCAAATGAAATATTACATTATATTCAAGGGGGTGCTAGAGCCAGCTCAATAAAAGCAATTGTGCAATTTTGAATATGAGCATTTATACCTTGGAAATCACAAACCATGACAACTCAGGGGTTGTTTTTTTGTTGATTTCTAGAATCAAGAATGTGAAGAAAAAATATTAACAATGCCTTTTCAACTTAAAAGCATATCATGCGTTTTTGAGAGGAAGGGTAGTTAATCATTTGGCAACACACTTAAAGAATTTGAAAGCAAGAAGAGATCTTAGAGATAAAGTAGTACAATGCTTTATTTTTCAGCAGTGGAAAATTATACTCAAATCATAAGATCACAGAGACTGAGCTAGAAGGGACTTATAAGATCACCTTTAAGAAGGAGGCATAGGTTATAAGAAAGATCATGAAAATAGGAATTTTAAAACCTAAGTTTGAATTCAAGCTCACTCTTTATTATCTTTGAATCTTTAGGAAAGAATTCTCTAAGACTCAGTTTCCTCATATGTAAAATAAGGGAGTTAGACTAGATGACCTTAAAGATCCATTCCCCTTCTGCATCTTTGGCCCTATGATCTAATTCAAATCCCTCCTTTTATGGATAATGAAACAAAGGCCCTAAAATTTAAATAATTTGTCCAAGGTCACACTATTATTCAGATCTTCTGAATCTAATTGACTGATTTCTATTACAACACGAAAATAACTTGCTTTATGACAGAATGCTAAATATTGTCAAAGATGGTACAGAAACCCAAGGGCTTTGTCTCTCAGTTTGAAGATATTTCTACTACAAGATGTTGACCTTCATAAAATAACCATCTAATCAGTGAAAATATGATTACCAATTATTGCATGTAGAAAACAGTCAATTAACCAGCCATTATTTTTGCATTTTTTTTGTGAAGAATTTCTATTTCCTTTTAATTAATTCTAAAAATTATGTGCCAATCATATTTATTTCATATCAGAGGGAAGAAATGAATTTATGATATCATAAGCTGGATCGCTTTACTTTGTAACCCAAGTTGATTTTTCATAAAAGGGAACTTTGTGTGACCTACATTAACAGAGTAATGTCTTCCTAATTACTCCTAAAAGACAAAAATCCCAATTATTGTCACATATATACACTGTAACCACAGTGCTTCTAAAAACAGATCTATTGTTTTATTTTATGATCTGTTATCAAAACAAATTTTAGATTAATTTACTTTTGTCAAAATGAACATGAAACTTTAAATTATGAGAAAGAATAGTTTAAATTTAACTAGTTTTTCCAGTTTTTTAAAAATATCCCTCTGGCCATTACTTCTTTTTCTTTTTCTGAACATTTTACATCTTCCTCCTCCCCTTAAAAATGTTTGGTTCTTTTTCTCCATAAACTTTTTCAGTGATCCCATCTACATCCATAGATTCAAAAATTCTATTCAGGTGAGTTTCACATATCTACAATAGATTGGAGAGGGGAGAGGTTGGCAGTAGTTGGGATAATATTACAGTAGTCCAGATAAGAGGTGATAGCGCAGCATATAAACTGTACATAAGCAAGGGATGCTTATTAGGAACAATTAACATGATTTGGAAATTAACCAGAAATGAGAAGGAAAAGGAGAGGAAAGAATTAAGAATAAGTCCAAGTTTGCAGCCCTGTGCAAGGTGCCGGCCTCAAAAAAGATTAGAGAATGAATGGAGAATGGATGAAATACTAGATGCAAAGTTGTTGACAATTTTAAAGTACTATATTGTTATATGCTATTATTATTATTATTAGTGATAGTAGTATTAATGAACATACTTCTGCATATGTTATTTTTTGTTATTTATGGAATATGCAGGAAAAGAAGTCCATTAGAAGATGCAGGATTAAATATCAGGAGATATAACTGTGCTGCTCATATAGATATAACAGTTAACTGAGTTAAATTATACCTATAACCATGGGAATAAATGAGATCATCAAGGGAAAAAAGTATATATACATATATGTATATATATATATACATACATGTATATATATATACATATATACGTATATATGTATATATATATACATACATACAGAGAGAGAGAGAGAGAGAGAGAGAGAGAGAGAGAGAGAGAGAGAGAGAGAGAGAGAGAGAGAGAGATGAAAGAATCAAGAATCCCAGGACATCAAACTTAGATACAATCATAGTAATATTAGTACCTATGTCTTTAGATGATGCTGTAATTTATCTCCTTTTGTTTCCAGTCCTTTTGCCATGACTCCCAAATTATCTCATGTCATGACTAATCCAAAAGTCTGCTTGCTGAATTGTCTTCTCATATCTCATGTCTTCATCAACCCAATATGATCTTTCAAAACTGTCTCCTAAAATATAGTTTTGCACATTCCCCTTCCCTGTCAGAAAGGATAGAAGGAGGGAAGGAAGGAGAGAAGAAAGAAAGGAAGGAAGGAAGAAAGGAAAAAAAAACCTTCATTAGCTTTCTATTACCTGACATTCCACAAACTATTTTCTCTCCACAATCTATTCACATTATGACCATATAATGTGGTGGAAAAGTAATTGAATATGTATTCAAAGAACCTAGTTTCAAAACTTTATCCTTCTGTTTAGTAACTGTAACTTTGGGCAGATCCTTTAACCTCTGTACCATGATTACTAGAATCCCTTTCTGTCTCTAAATCTCATGAATCTATAAACCCAATTCCATAAGGATACATAGTTTTCACATTTTCTCTGCATGAACCCTAATTGTAACCTGAACTTTTGTTCCTTGCCATGCCACTTAGCTGGAATACCCTCTTTGCTACTCTCTAATTATAAAACGTATACTCCTCTTTCCAGGGGGACCCACCAAAGCCATTGTCATCAACGGAAAACCAACAAAACAATAAGTTGTTAAATATAAAAAGTATGACAGCAGAGAAATCAATTAATAATCATTTATGAAGTACTTACCATGTTCCAGGCACTATTCTAGGTGTTAGGAACGTAAAAACAAAGAATAAAATAATCAATGCTCTCAAGGAGCTTTCATTTGATGCTACATTTTAGGGTTATTTATCTTCATGTTTCCTCTACTAAATGGTTGGTCTTGGTGGTGCTTATTTAGATTAAACTTTAAATAAGGCTTGATTTCTTTAAATAGGAAGTTACATACATCAGTTTCTAGCTGCAGTTGGATAATAGGGAAAGTATTTGGGTAGAGTTAGTGTTAAGGATAACTTAGAACTAATTGAATTTTGGAACTATTTACAATGCATGGAAGAGGAAAAATGGCAGCAAGTGCCTGGACCAGGCTCAGAATCATTTTTCAGTAGTAACTTTAATGAGGTGGTCTACTGTTTCTTTCTGAGTTTGCATATGATGTCTGGCTACCATTCTTCTTTGTCCCCTTATTCTTTTATCAGTCTTGTCCTGAAAATCCTCAGACTTCGTTTACTCCTACCATCCATGGCCTTTGCTCATATTTATATTCTGCAGAATGAAGCTGAAGAAAAATGAGAGAAACTGTGTTGACTATGGCCTATTACAATTTTTTAAAAATGTAAACTCAATTAAGCTCTCTCTGCTGCAAGGAAATCCTTTTACAGGTTCCTAATTCATTCTCTATCTCACTTGCCACACTTTTTTTTTCTGAATGTTATATTTGGCTCCCTTCCCCTCCACCATTTTAGCTGAGAACCTTGTCTCATGTATCACTGAAAACAAAATGAAACTATTAGCTTAGAATTCCCTCTTTTTCTCTTCATTTAATATCACTCATATAATTTCTCCAACTATCTCCTCCTTTACCCCTGTCTCACACAAAAGGTGGCTCTTCTTGCTAAGGCAAACCCTTCTACATGGATAAGTGATCCCATTTCATCCTGTCTTCCAGATAAGATTGATCCCTCTATTATTCCCACTCACTAATATGGCTGCTTCTCTACTGCCTTCAAACATTCATGTCTCCCCATGCCTAAAAAAAAAATTCCCATTTACTCTCTTCCATATACTCTTGTTCTTTTTGTGACTAAACTTCTAAAGAAGTCCATCTATGAGTGATGCCTCCATTTCCTTTTATCACACTCTTTCTCAACACCCTGTAGTCTGGCTTCCAAACTTTTTTTTTCATTCAGATGTAGCTGTTCTCTTCAAAATTACCGATGTTGTCTAAATTGCCAAATCTACTAGCCTTTTCTCAATCCTTATGCTTTTCAACCTCTCTATTGCCTTTGTCACTATCACCTTCTCCTTAATATTCTCTTCCTTCTAGGTTTTCGTGGTGATACTCTCCCTTGGCTGTCTTCTTACCTGTTTTTTTTCTTCATTTCCTTTGCTGAATCTTTGTCCAGCTTATGTCAACTAACTGTAGATGTCCTGAAAGGCTTTATCTTTGATCATCCTTCTCCCTCTGTGCTACTTTTCTTAGTGATCTCATCAGTTCCCATTATCATCTCGATTTTGATGGTTCTCAGATATTCTTACCAAGGAATAATTTCTCATCTAAATTCTGTCTACTGGATATAATGAAGCAGATATCCTGTAATCATCTTAAATTCAACATGTTCAAACTGAACTTGTTATCCCCCCTCCCCCAAAGCCCCCCTTTCTTTCTAACTTCCCTTTAAGGGTACAGCCATCCTCCTAGTCATTCAGGCTCACAACCTAGGTGCCATCCTCAACTCTTAAGTCAATATTTGTTACCAAGTTCTGTCATTTCTACCTTCATAGTAATTATAGTAAAGAATTTTAATTTTATATATATATATATATATATATATACATATTTGCATCTGATACTTCTTCCACATTGGTGCAAGCCTTTCTTACCTCATTCCTATAATATTTCAGTAGTCTTCAAGTTGTGTCCCCTGTTTCAAGTCACTTGCCACTCAAGTTTAACCTCTACTTAGCTATCAAAGTGATCTTCCTAATATACAGGGCTGAACATGTTGCATCCTATTAAATAAACTCCAATGGCTTCCTATCACCTAGAGTATAAAACAAAAAAACCTCTCTGGTATTTAAAATCCTTCATAGCCTGACCCCTTTCTTCCTTCTTATACCTTACTCCTTCTTAGGATTCTGTGATACAGTGACACTAGCCTCCTTCCTCTTTCTTAAACAACAGGCTTCATATCTCAAATTTGTGCATTTTCACTGAGAGTCCCTCATTCCTGAAAGCCTGCTCTCTTCTCTCTCTCTCTCTCTCTCTCTCTCTCTCTCTCTCTCTCTCTCTCTCTCTCTCTCTCTCTCTCTCTCTCCATGTCCATCTCTTACTTTCCCTGACTTCCTTCAAGTCTCAGTTAAAATCTCACCTTCCACAAAAGCTATTCCCAAACTCCTTTAGTTCTAGTGCCTTCCCTCAGAGATTATCTTTAATTTATCTTATCTACATTTTGATTATATAAAGCTGTTTAAATGTCTTCTCATTTGACCGTGAGCTACTTTGAGCAGGGACTGCTTTAGTTTATTATTACTGTTGTTGGTTTGTTTTGTTTTATGTTTCTTTGCATCCCTAAGGTTTAGCAATTTGCTGACATAGATAAGCATTTAATCTTTATGGATTTGTGTGGCATACACTTCATGGTGGGTGCGTGTGTGTGTGTGTGTGTGTGTGTGTGTGTGTTGAGTTAAGAAAAGATGTATGAGGGTTTCTGTAAGGTTTATGAGCCTGGATCTAGACTGGACACAATGAAAAGTCATTATATCAAAAACATTAGAGTATCAGAAACATAGTATATTATTGTGCATTGTGACTGAACTGATGACCCAGTCCCAGGAGCAAGGGTTCCAGTGGATGGATAATTAAACATAATAAATTTTAATTTCTGTTCTTTGGGGTCAGAGAATATGTTTCATATTTACCAGATATTGGCTAGCAATGTGACAATGGACAAGTCATTTAACCTCTCTCTCAGTTTTCTAAATTGGTAAATGTTATATTAGTTGCACTTTTATCAGAGGGTTCAAATGAGAATCAAATGAGATGACAGTTGTCAAATGTTTTGTAAATCACTAAGTTCTATGTAAACATATTGTCATTATTATTATACTTGAGTCATTTGGGGCAGGTATGGTATCTAGTCCATACCAGAGTTTCAAAACTTGTTCTATATGTTATAGTGTTGTGAAAGGCTAGTGGAAAATAATTGAATCTTTACTGTATAGTAGGAGGACTCATTCTACATTTCTCTATTTTAAATTAGCATTAGAGCTAGTCCTTTATAAGCAATTTATAAAAGTTTTTTCATTGATTCATTCTTTCATAACTAAAAGTTTGTAAATTAAAAAAAAACTGAAGGTCAGAAATGTAAAGTCAATTTTTGTTTGTTTTGTATTTGGATTTAATTGTGTTGTGTGATTAATAACAAAAAATAATCAAACATCAGAGAAAGACTTTGACCTTGAATCCCTTAATTATAACAGAGCTCCATCCATTAACCAAATGAAAATCTTAGCATTCGGTTGTTGAGTTCCTTTTTCCAATTGATAATAATATGCATATTAACTCAATCTTCTCTCTCTCTCTCTCTCTCTCTCTCTCTCTCTCTCTCTCTCTCTCTCTCTCATCTAAGAAGGGAATTTCATGACTCTTGATTAATCAAAAACTGTTGACATCTTTCTCACACAATGCTCCTACTTTCAGGTCAAACTATGTTAGCCTGTTCCCAATAGAGTCTGTTTGTGACACTTCACAAAGCCATGTGTTTAGTTCAGCATAAACAAATAGATGGTGTATTTTAAAAGTCTAATTTTATGCCTTAAACTTTCCATCTATTAAAACATTAACTGTAATTCTTTAATTATGTCAGAGCAACATTATATAGTGAAAAGCAAAATAAGTGCTATAAAATGAATTAACATTTTAATCATTATTCTTTTAGTGTTCATGACACACAAGTAAGTGAAAGAAAGGCATAGTTTGCAAATCTGTGTCCTAGAAATCTGAAGAGTGTTTTCAGAATAAGAAAGGTAAAAATCCATGACTAAACTTTCTACCTACTTCTTCAACAGAGTAAAATGGAAAGAGTATTCAAGGTCACAAGGTCACTGCGGTAGGATTTAAATCCAAATCTTCTTAGTCCAAATTGATTCCATTATCCATCATGTAAATCACCCTTCCCAGCTCTTTGCCATTGACAAATCTGATAGCATTCAATTTACATCTTTACCCAAGTCAAGATACAGGGGTGAGAAGATATTTGTGTTCAAGTATTTGAGGAGCTTTCACTAGATACAGGGATTTGATTTGTTTTACTTAGTACATAGGAAAAGAAATAGAAGTTGCAGAGAACTAGATTTTCCCTAAATATAAGGGAAACTGCTTAATAATTAGAGGTTATCAAAAGTAGCATTCTGAGCTTGTATTGTAATCAGCCATAGTGCAACACTCTGTAGCTTGGCTCTAGCATAGTGATGTCATGTTGGTCCTCTTAGAGAACCAAGGCCATAAACTACAATCAAATGTGGATGAACTGCCTCTTAGTGCAATGGGTTACTTATACCTGGAAACTGCAGGTTACATGAAGGGCAGCATTTTCATTTTTTTCATTCATGTTTGACCCATTGTGACCCCACTGAGGGTTTTCTTCACAAAAATATTGGAGTGGTTTGCCAATAGATCCAGTGGATCTATCTTGTTAGAAGTGGCTTGCCCAGGTCACATAGTTTGGAAGTATCCAAGGCCGGATTTGAACTCAGGTCTTCCTGACTCCTGGCCCAGAGCTCTATTCATTAAGCCACCAGCTGCCTACACAGAGCAACATAGTTTCCAGGATTTATTCTGCCCTGATGAGAGCATATTTGGAGTATCATGTTTTGTTTATGACATTTTGCAAAGTACAATGATAAACAACCAGAATGATAAAGGGTCTCTAGTTCATATCATATAAAGATAAATTAAAGGAAATATGTTTAGCTTAAGGAAAAGAAAGCAGAGTGGGGTAGGATGCAATTATTTTGAAAGTTTTTGAAAGGCTATCTTGGATAAGTACAAAAACAATTGTGCTGTTTGAGCTCCATGGGATCCAAAACTGGGAATCAGTGAAAGTTGTTGGAGGAAGATTTAGAGTTGACTTCATGAAAAATGTCCTAATCATTAGAACAAACTCAAAATGGCTTGTAGAGACAATGGGGTCCCCCCCACTGAAATCTGGGAAACTACTGGTCCAATATGGTGTTTGGGGATTTCTCTTTGTGCAAAACTTGAACTAGGTGACCATTGGAATTACTTTCAACTGGAATTTTTTTTAATAAATCCATGTCTGATAACTAAATTCTAGATTAATGCACAAAAGTCTATTTAACCTAAATTTTAACATACACAAATAAGCACCCAAAGAATAGTAAAAATATTACCATGTACCCTAAGCATCATACACAGTATCTTTTACTAGAAAATATATTCAAAGTACAAATTCTGGATAGTAGAAACATACTTTCTCTCTTCTTTTCCCCAGATAAGTAGACTGGGGGATCCAAAATTCTTTTTGCAATTCATCTCTGCAATGAAAGAAGAACCTCCCCATAACAAGTTAACTTGATAGAGACTCATACTCACATTCACATTTCATATGAAAATTTATGGAGTGGTTATCTAGGCAGAGATAGAGGGGAGGAAGCTGTAGAGACAAGAACAGAAATTAAAGGAAAATACTGATGGAAGAGATTGTCTTTCCCTTGCCCTTTCTAGGTATAATGGATATAATGGTTGGCCTGGAGTTAGGAAGACCTGGGTTTAACTCCAGCTCCAGAGACCAGGGAAAGTTGCTTAACACTTTTTATGCCTCAGTTTCCTTAACTGAAAAATAAGATTAGTAGTAGCACCTACCTCCTAGGATTGTTTTGAGGAGTAAATGAGATAATATTTAGGGCTTGCTAAATAGTCAATACTTAATAAATACTTCTTTCCTTCCTTCCAAAGTTCCTTTTGTACCCAGAGACTTAGGAAGGAAGGAAAGAAGGGAGGAAAGGGTGGGGTGTATAACTTTGAGAATCTTCCTTCACTTCCACAGAAATCAACTAGCAAAAGGACAGAAAATGGGAAGAGAGGAAAAAGATATATACTCTTTGGTGAATAAGAAGCTGCAGATTCAGTGTCTGATTAACTGGATCATCCTTTTGTATTCATGAAATCACTATAAACTTAGGCATATTGGGTGGGGACTATCCATTTGGCTGCACGTAACTGTAGAGACCATAATAATTATTAACCATCTTAGAGGATGTAAACAAATCTGACGTGCCACATTTTTATCCTTTTGACTTATTCTTTTCTAGATTATTAATGACAATGTGCTAATATGGTCAGCAAAAGACATAGTCATCCAGTTCCATTTCCATACTTGTGCACATGGCACATAAATTGAAATGATGTCATTGCTGTGAGACAGTGCACAGCAAGACCTTGGATAGTGACTGTATTGGTTTCTGATGAATTGGGTTGGGTGAAGGTTACTGATTGCTTCTGAAAAATAGAAATAATCTCGTTTTTTCAGGGGTAGAGTAATTGAGAAGGGACAATGTTTTACCCTTGAGTATGCCAAAGGAATATCAAAAGTTCTCCATCTCAAAGACAGCTAAGATGGAACTATCTTTGTCTTGCCTTAAATGTTGCTCAACTAAATCATTTGCCAGAAGCCACAAGAATCTTCCTTACATGATTTTTTCTTAGATTTATGACTAGAAGAGAGGTTTTCTAATTGAACAGTCCATTTTGCAGATGGGAAATCTCTTTAAGATGAAGTGTTTTACCCAAGATCACTTGAATCTAAAGCAGCAGAACCTAGATTCAAATCCAAGTATTCTTGCATGGAAATCACCATTTTCCCTTTGAGAATTAATG
Organism: Notamacropus eugenii; assembly: GCF_028372415.1. Lineage (NCBI taxonomy): Eukaryota > Metazoa > Chordata > Mammalia > Diprotodontia > Macropodidae > Notamacropus > Notamacropus eugenii. The sequence goes on from NC_092876.1 coordinate 262,711,199, forward strand.
TATATCATAACTGAAAGTGACGAACAACTCTGCTCATTAAATAATGTCCCTTGATAATTTAATTAGGATTCTGACAGTAAGAGAAAAAGAAGAAAATCGAAACTACTATAGTTGATCTAAGGGTTTGAATACAGCCCTAGAGCTGTGGTGGGTTATTGGTTACACAGCCTCTTTTATGGGACATTTCCTAAACTGAACAAAGCACAGGAGATGTAAAGCAACCCTCAGTAGAGATATTAACGGGACTGATTGCCTTGATGAAGTGATGATTCTGGATATCTGAACTCACTTGAAATGTATTGAAAAACACATTTTAAAAGGAGAGCTGAGATGAAGTAGAGTGGTACCAGAGTAATGTTTGCAATTGGTCACCCTTTCCCCTTTTCTTCAACCCACATACCTGCCTCAAATTTCAACATCTAAAGTCTTCTTTTCTTCCCTTTCTAGTGGTAAGGAGGAACACCCACCCTGGGAGTCCAGTAAATGACCAAGCTATGGGAAAGAGTTCCAGGGATTTGCTGGTTTTCACATCAAGCCTATTACAGAATGGTAGCTGTCACCCCATCTCACTATAAAGGGTAATAGCAGATATAATTCCGGAATATGTAGAAACATTAAGGTTTGCATTTCATCAATGAATTTTCTGACTTCTGCAGTTGAGAATATCTTGAGTAGAGAAAGATTAATCAATCAATCATATTTTTAAATGCCTTGTATTTGTCAGATATTGTGCTTGACATTGGGAGTACAAAGAAAGGAACAACCCTGCCCTGGAAGACCTCATGGTACAGCCAAAGTATATCATGAAAGCAAACTGAAATATACATACCCACTTGCACACCAAACAAATACATGTAACTAGTAACTGGGAGAACAGGAAATTATTTATGTAGAGAGTGACATTTGAACATGGAAGGGAACTAAGAATTCAGAGAGGAGTTAATGAGAGAGGACATCCTGAGGATAAGGAGACAATGATTGTAAGGTCATAATGGGTGGAGATGAAGTGTTATGGAGGAGAAAGAGTGGAAGGCTAGTTTGACTACACTGTATTGTTGATGAAGGAAATTAGTATGCAATACAACAAGGTTAGACAAATAGACAGGGGTAGATTGTGAAGCATTTTAAATGCCAAACAAGGGATTTTACTTGATACTAAAGATTATAGGATACCACTGAGCTTTATTAGGTAGCAAGAGTCACTGTCATATTAGTGCTCTAGGTGTCAGATGCAACATTTAAGAGAGAAGACTGATCAACATTCACTCCTATTTACTTGGGCCAGAGGTTTTCTAAGTGCAACTGCTGCATTTGTATTTCATTCCTATCACAATGCTTTCTGCCTCCTATAAACTTTTCTTGTTCTTTATTATCCATAAGAAATCTAAGTGATATGTTAACAATGACTAAATGGAGAAAAAAAGATAAGGAATTGCTAGTGGTGCTAGGAAACAAACCAATAAAAGCATCTAAGAACTCAGGATTTAATATGAAAGACAGGTCATCAATAGGGACTGCACCTGTTCTTCATCACTTCTGTTCAAACACTAGGCCTTTTGGATTATATGTAAATATACCCATCAAGAATGTTCATAATTGCTGGCAATATACACGAAGTGTCAGTCAATAATGATTTATTAAGCAATTATAAATTGCTTTGTCCCATGCACTGGATGAGCACTAGAAGTACAAAGAAAGATAAAAGAAAGTACTTGCTTCTGAAGGGTACGCAGTCTAAGGAAGGAGAGACCATGCTAGCTATGTACAAGCAAAATATATGCAGTGTAATTTGGAGATGATCAACAGAAGCATAGGATTAGCATTGAGAACTATCTTAAGAAGTTTCCCATGGAAGGAAAAATTTTATCTGGAACTTGAAGGAAGGAACTTGAAGGAGAGCTAGGAGAAGATAAGGAAGAAGAGCATTCCAGGCATGGGATACAGCCAATGAAAAGACCCAGAGTGCGGAGATAAAATGTTTTCCTTAGAGACACAGAAAGGAATGGGGCAAAGTCAAGATGGTGGCATAAAATCAGGCTCTTGCTTGAATTCTCCCCTAGACCCCTCCAAAAACCTATTAAAAAAATGACTCTAAACAGATTCTAGAGCAGCACAACACACAAAATGACAGAGTGAAACAAATTTCTAGGCCAAGACAACTTGGAATATTGACAGGAAAGATCTGAAAGAAGAGTTCAGTCCAGCATAGGCCACATCAGTACAGATGGGGCCAGTATAGGCCTCAGGGAACTGAATCAAGGGCAGCTGTGGTGGTTTCCAGTCTTCTCAACCCACAAAGGCCAAAGACAACTTAGAAGGTCAGTAGGAAAAGTCTGTCAGACCTGGGTGAGAGAGGAGTAAGGTCCAGCCTCAGCCCTAGGGCAGTAACATCAATGGCTACTTCCAGAGCTCTCAGCTCACAGATGGTGGAGGAATTGAGCAGCTGATCAGAGGAAGATTGCAGGGATCTCTTTGCTGGCACTGAGGCAGAATTCTCTTGCTTTACCCTGCTTGGCTATGGTTCACAGTCCTACGTATCAGTCCTGGGGTAAGGAGGAATGCTGGAATGGCAGAATTTGTAGCAGCAGTGAAGAAGAAATCTTCACCACAGTTCAAGGCAGAAAAGAGTGCTTGTAGTCACTCATAGACCAGAGCACAGACAAGGAGAAGAGTAAACATCTCTCCTTTCATCATATAATCTTGGAAGAACTGAAAATGTACAAGTCCCTAAAAATATCTCTGAAAACAGCTATACTAAGCCCCTGAAGCTTGGGACAGTACACACTACCCACTGGAAGCAGAGATCTATTATAACAAAGGCCTAAAAAGTCAAGTAATTGACTGGGAAAATGAGCAAACAGTGGCAAAATTGACTAGAGATACAGTAAGGAGGCCAGCACCACTGGTTTGATGTTTGCATGAATAGAGGTTGAGGGAGAGGCAGAGACATAAAGTGCAAAAGACTGGGGCAGGCAAATTGTCAGAATCTTTGGACACCAAAGGTTTTATATCTGATCCTAGAGATGTTAGGGAGCCACCTGCGTTTATTGAGTGGGAGGATACAATGATCATGGTTGTACTTTAAGTAGATATCTTTGAAGGCTAAGTGGAGGATGGACTAGTGTGGCAAACAAACCAACCAGTAAGTTATTGCAACCAGGGAAGATGTGAGGTGGCAAAGGACTGCACCATGCTGGTGACAAAGTCAGGGGAGAGAAAGGGGGAATATGCATATGTGAAAGATAATCTTTGATAACAGATGGATGTGTAAAGAAAGGGAGAGACAATAGTAAAGTATGACACCTAGGTTTCAAAGCTGAGTGGCTGAGCAGATGATGTTATCATCAGTAGTAAAAGGAAACATAGGAAGAGAGTAGGAGAGATATGACTTCAATTTTTGATATGTTTGACTTAGGATATCTACTGGACATCCAGTTTGAGATATCCAATAAGCAGTTGGAGATTCAAGGAGTTCAACATAAAGGTTAGGGCTAAATTAGTAAATTTGAGAATCATCAGCATAAAGATAATTCAATCCAAGGGAGCTGATGAGATAACCAAGAGAAACCAAGTGAGAAAAAAAGTGAAAAATAGAATAAGAAAAGGCAAGGGCTCAGAATAGAGCTCTGGGGAAACAATTACCCTTAGTGAGTAGACAATGAGCATGACCTGGATGAGAATCTAGCAAAAGAGACTGAGAAGAAATGGTCAAATAGGTAGGAGAAGTAGGAGAAAGTAGTGTTACAAAAATCTAGAGAAAAGGAAGTATCAAAAGGAAAAGAGGGATCAATAGTATCAAAGACTACAGAGAAGTCAATAAAGGATAAGGAATGAAAAAGCGCCATTAGATTTGACCATTTAGAAATTGCTAGATACATTTGAGAGACAGTTCTGGTTGAATGATGAGCACAGAAGTCAGCCTTTAGAGAATTGAGAAAATAGTGAGAGGAAAGGAAGTGAAGGCACGTGTTTTAGGCATCCTTTTCACATTGTTTAACAAGAAGAGGGAAAAGAAATATAAGATGAGAAATGTGGATGCATCAAGAATAAAATATAAATAGACCTAATGCTGCTTATGGTATGGGAAAGGCACAAACCACGGGAAGGAGGTAGTACTAAAATTGTATCTCCAAGCTTCTTCTCTTCAACTTAGGTAGGTAACCTTGGAACAGTTTATAAATGTAGATCATTCAGAAAAAAATAAGAGATTAACAATTTATGGTAAGTACACCCTATATGCAATATACTGTGTTCATAAAAAAATAATATTCTTAGCTTCTTTGAAAACACTGATGAAGTGATTGTACTATAATCTCCTCTCTCCACAACAAAATAGGTTTTAATAATATAATTTGATACATGTATTCATCAACTGAATAAAATTAAACATTTAAAACTTTCCGCCATAAATCAGTTATCCCATTTTGTATGCTAGAAGCTGGTTATTTGTTATTGAATAAGCATGTCCAGCATAAGGCAAGGATTCTTAATCTGGGGTCCGTTATTTTTTTTAATTATAGCTATTTTTCAGTATAATTGGTTTCCTTCGTGTTTGTTTGTGTGTGTGTGTGTATCTGGCAAAGGAATTCACCATACAAAAAAGATGAAGAATTTCTTAATTAATAGTATCATTTTTATCTATTTCTCTCATGGAATGGGGAAAATTATCTAAATTACTTAATATTATTTCATTTAACTGGAAAATCCTACCTCTAACTTCAGATCTTACTTTTGATGCATACTATTTGGAAAAAGTCATTTAAATTCACTGGTCTCTAGGTCTAAATGGATAAGCCCATACATATGTGTGTATGTGAACATGCATGTTTATATGTATGTATGTTATGGTATGAGGAAGGCATAAATAAATCACAGGAAGGAGGCAGTACTAAAACTATCCCTCCAAGCTTCTTCTCTTGAACTTAGGCAGGTAATGTTGGAACAGATTATAAATGTAGATCATTCAGAAAAAAAAATGTGAGATCAACATTAACAAGAGTGTGTATTTCATCTTTTCTTGACTTTTAACAAAGAATATTTAACTTGTGGATTTTGCTAATTTTCTAGCCCTTTTATAGGGAACAATGAGAATTTGTGTGTACTCAAAAGGAATGACCCTAAACTTCCAAGATATTTTGAGACATTTTTCTTTCTAAAAATTTATCTGATTCTCATCATCTGTCACTCTTTATGGCTATAAGCTTATGAATAACTTCACTCTACTTCTTCCTTTCTTCCATCCCTATGTAATTCATTGCTTCTAATGACCCAGTAGTAGTCTATAGAGAGGGCTGGCTTTACTGGCAGAAAAACCTTAGTTGCCATGCTGCCTCTGACTCATACTTTCTGTGTTAGTAGCTTGACCTCTCAGTACCCTCAGGCAACTCTCTTTGTCCTTTAGTTATACATGCATTACTGACCTCCTTGGGTAGAGGAAGTTTCCACATGGACAGGCAGTAAATACTGTATTGCTGAAATAACAGGAGGAAAGAAAGAGAGACAGAGTGACAGAGGCAGAGAGAGAAGGAACGGAAGGAAAGAAGAAAGGAAGGAAAGAAGATAGAGATAGAGAGATCTAGGCTGAGCAGATCACTAAGTTGAAGGAGTATAAAGGATTTGAGTAAGTACTAGAGTGCCTTTTATGATTATTATGTATCAATCATCTTTATTACTCCCAAGAATTTTTTTTCTCATTTTTAGATTCTGGGTTATATTACCAATATAGATATATGGGATATTCAGGAAATACTACCACCTCTGCTATGATGGCTTGCTTAACCCTTTTCAGGGCTGCTCATCCACTTTTCAAGTCCTCCTGCCCCCCAATTCTCACCTGTGGTTCCAAGAAGTTGTAACATGTATAGAGGTCACAGCCCAGTTAAACTGGCTTGGCAGATGGACTAAACCAGATGGAGGACAACTGAGGGTTCTCAGACCTTCACCAATTGTTGAATTAGGGAGGTTTCTACACCAAGCATGTGAAGACTTTCCCCTGTGGAATGGACATTTGAGAGCAACTTGTTCCAATAGCCATGAGGGCAGCTTAAGTAGTCCCTATGTAATACTGTAAGTTTGGTCAGACATCAAAGATAACCAAGATTATCTATTGCATGGCAAGCCATATTCAGTCATCCTGACTTTTGTCTTGCCACTGGACTTTGATAACTCAGAAAGAGAGAATGAGACTGACAACTTGATTTAATACTGTCTCACTTAAACACAATTGATACACAAGTCAAGACATCACCCTGTGAGGTCATTGGCCCTTTTTCAAAAATAAAGAACAAACAATATCATCAATAGGTGAAGTATCTATATAATTGATTTCTGAATAAGTGTGATGACACTCAAGAGTTTTTAGCCTGAGAATCCTACTTCATAAAACACAAATGCATGCTCCATTTGAATTTTAAACTTTCATGTTCACATTTGTTTATAATAATTATAATAAATAAGTAATAAAAATAAAGATTTTTTTTTTAACACCACAGAGTTGGTCAAGATGCTGGTGATGAAAGAAAAGTCATGAATTAATTTCTTAGAATGGGTAAGATGTTAAGCAATACATGCAACGTATTTAATTACATGTTCATCTAAATTCTCCCACTGTGGAGAAAGTTTCCTATAATTGGCATAAAAACATGCTAGGAATGTAAAATGATTTAACATGATAGCATAAAGGTAAGTAGCAAAACAACATTATCCTCCACCCATCCTCCCAAAAATACAGTGGCAGTAAAATAAATATTACCATGTGACAGATATTTCATATCTCATACAATCTGCAGCTGTGACTATATTCATGTTTGAGAGTCACTTTGCATACTTGGAAATTACAAATTCAAAGTCAATCCAATGGGAAGCAATTGTCTAGATAAACCTAATGTAATATTTTCATAACATTATTATTTACCCCTCTGATTGAATAGTTTAATGAACAGACATCCTACTTACTTTTAAAAGTCCTAACCCAGCTATGAGTGGATACAAATGTCTTTGAGAGGAACCATACACTTGTGACACAAATTACTTTTCAAAGGAAAAGAGAATTTAAATTTGAAATATGACTGAGACTGTTTTTACCTTGTACAGTAGTATAATTTAACCTTCCAAATGGATTTTCTAATTTAATATCAAAATCTATTTTCAAAAGAACATGAATAAAAGAAAAATGTGAGATTTGAGATTTTATAGGCATTTGTCCTAAGAAATTGGAAACCCAGAAGCTCTTGAGAGTTTCAACGGCAGGTTAAATGTCTGTAAGTCACCTTCTTGAACTTCCAGGAGCCAGGATGGCAGAGTGATCAGTAAATGCTCTCTCTTCCCACCTTGATGACCTTGAAAGAACCATAAAATATTTCCCCAGAAAAATCCTGGATCAGAGGGAATTGAAATTGAAAATCCCCAAGTAAATACCAAATTAGAAATACTGAAAACCAAAGGAGAAATTAATGAAATTGAAATTAAGAAAAATATTGAATTAATAAACAAAACCAATAGTTGATTTTATGAAAAAATGAATAAAATTGATAAACATATAGTAAATTTGATTTAAAAAAAGAAAGAAGAAAATCAAATTACTAAGATCAGAAATGAAAGGGGTGAACTCACCTCCAATGAGGAGGAAATTAAACCAACAATTAGAAACCATTTTGCCCAACTTTACGCCTACAAATTTGACAATCTAAATGAGATGGATGAGTATTTTTAAAAAATACAAATTGCCCAGATTAACAGAAGAAGAAGTGGAATACTTAAACAACATCATCTCAGCAAATGAAATTGTGCAAGCCATCAAAGAACTCCCTAGGAAAAAATGACCAGAGCCAGATGGATTTACAAGTGAGTTCTAGCAAACATTTAAAGAGAAGTTAATTCCAATACTATATAGACTATTTGGGAAAATTGGGGAAGAAGGAGTCCTCCCAAATTCTTTCTATGATACAAATATGGTTTTGATACCTAAACCAGAAAGAGACAAAACATAGAAAGAAAACTATACAGAAATTTCTCTAATGAATATAGATGCAAAAATTTTATATAATATTTTAGCAAAACGAATACAGCATCTTATCACGTAATAAATTTTGATCAGGTAGGATTCATACCATGAATGCAGGGCTGGTTCAATATTAGGAAAACTATTAGCATTATCGATCATATCAACAACAAAACTAACAAAAACCGCATGATTATCTCAATAGATGCAGAAAAAGCTTTCAACAAAATACAACACCTATTCCTATTAAAAACACTGGAGAACATAGAAATAAAGAGAACTTTCCAAAAAATAATAAGCAGTATCTACCTAAAACCTTCAGCAAGCTTTATATGCAATGGGGATAAGCTAGATGCATTTCCAGTAAGATCAGGGGTGAAACAAGGATGTCCATTATCACCACTATTATTCAAAATGGTACTAGAAATGTTACCTGTAGCAATTAGACAAGATAAAGAAATTGAAGGGATAAGAATGGGCAAAGAAGAAACTAAGTTATCACTCTTTGCAGATGATATGGTGATATACTTAGAGAATCTCAGAGATTCAAGTAAAAAACTACTTGAAATAATAAAAATCTTTGGCAAAGTTGCAGGTTACAAAAGAAACCCACACAAATTTTCTGCATTCCTATATATTAGCAACAAAGTCCAACAGCAAGAGATAGAAAGAGAAATCCCACTTAAAGCTAGGGTAGACACTATAAAATATTTGGGAATTTTCCTGTTAAAACAAATCCAGAGACTATATGAACACGACAAGACACTTTTTGCACAAATAAAGTCAGATTTAAGTAAGTGGAAAAACATCAGTTGCTCATGGGTAGGCCAAACTAAAATAATAAAAATGAGAATTCTACTTAAATTAATTTACTTATTTAGTGCCATACCAATTAAACTATCAGATAATTATTTTCTAGAGCTGGATAAAATAGTATCAAAATTCATCTGGAAGAACAAAAGGTCCAGAATATCAAAGGGACCAATGAAAAAAAATGCTAGGGAAGGTGGCCTAGCGCTATCAGATTTCAAATTGTACTATAAAGCAGCAATTATCAAAACCACTTGGTACTAGCTCAGAAATGGAAGGGTAGACAAGTGGAATAGACTTGGCACTCCAAACCCAGTAGGCAAGGAATATAGCAACCTCCTGTTTGATGAACCCAAGGACCCTAGCTTCTGGGATAAGAACTCACTGTTCCACAAAAACTGCTGGGAAAGCTAGATAACAGTGTGGTGGAAACTAGATATAGACCCATGCCTGACACCGTACACAAGAATAAAGTCCAAATGGGTACACGATCTAGGTATAATGAAGGATACCATGAACAAACTGGAGGAGCAAGGAATAGAGTATTTATCAGATTGATGGAAAAGAGAAGAATTTTTGACTAAAGAAAAGATAGAAAGTATTATGAAATGCAAGATGGAAAATTTTGATTACATTAAACTGAAAAAGTTTTTATACAACCAAACCCAATGTAACCAAAGTTCGAAGGGATGTAGTAAATTGGGAAAGAATATTTGCACCTAATCTCGGGGATAAAGGCCCCATTTCTAGAATATATAGAGAATGAGTCAAATGTACAACAATACAAGTCATTCCCCAATTGATAAATGGTCAAAGGATATGAACAGGCAATTTTCAGAGGAAGAAATGAAAGATATCTATAATCATATGAAAAAATGCTCTGAATCACTTTTGATTAGAGAGATGCAAATCAAAACAACTCTGAGGTACCACATCATATGTATAAGATTGGCAAACATGACAGAACAAGAAAATGATAAATACTGGAGAGGATGTGGGAGAATTGGAACACTAATTCATTGTTGGTGGAGCTGTGAGCTCATCCAACCATTCTGGGGAGCGATTTGGAACTATGTCCAAAGGGCTACAAAAATGAGCATACCTTTTCACCCAGCAATATCACTTCTAGAACTGTATCCCCAAGAGATCATAAAAATGGGAAAGGGTCCCACATGTACAAAAATATTTATAGCAGCACTCTTTGTAGTTGGCAAAAACTGGAAATCAAGGGGATGCCCATCAATTGGGGAATGGCTGAATAAATTATGGTATGTGAATGTAATGGAGTACTATTGTGCCATAAGAAATGATGAATGAGAAGACTTCAAAGAGGCCTGGAAAGACTTGTATGATCTGATGCTGAGTGAAAGGAGCAGAACCAGGAGAACTTTTTGCACAGCAATGATCACAGTGTGTGAGAGTTTTTTCCGGTAGATTTGGATCTTCATAGCAATGCAAGGGCATTAAAAAAAAAAATTTCCCAGTGGTCTTCTCAGGCAAAATACCTTCCACCTTAAGAGAAAGAACTATGCATTTCAATTGCAGAATGTAGCAGGTGTGTGTGTGTATATTATGTTTTGGTTTGTTATATGATTTCTCCCATTTCTTTTAGTTCTTCTGCACAGCATGACCATAATGAAAATGTATTCAATAGGAATGTATGTGTTGATCCTATATAGAATTGTATGCCATCTTGGGGAGAGAGAGGAGTGGTGGGGGGCAGGTAGGGGGAAATAAATCTAAGTTTCATGGTAGTGATTGTAGAGCATTAAAATTAAAAAAAAGAATTGGAAACCCACTCTAACTTCATTATCATTTTATAATTATTGGCATTTATAATTTACAGCAAAGTAACAACGTAAGAAACACTATCATGTACATGTGTGTCATGGAGTCACGTTTTCTCAGTACATAAAGTATTCTCTGTTTTTGATTAAGCTGACTTTGGAAAGCACATAATAAACTCCTATGGACTTCCTAAGGAAGAAAATTAGGAAATGGAAAAGAAGTGGGAAAGAAGGTTAGCAGTAGTGAGGGTAAGGTGTTGATCCACCTGTCAACTCAAAGTGATATATAATTTTAGGCCATTTCCATGTACATTGTTGGAAATTATTATTTTTTAAAAAAGCAACAAATTCATCTTACCCAAATTTATTTTTTTTGTTTTTCAGAATTGTTTTTTACAAAACAAACTTCATCACTTTTCTTTAGAAATGTCGCTTAATGTCTGAATATTCAATCATTTCTAACTCAAAAGTAAGAATAAATCAACTGCTAAAATTACCTAGTAAAATGACATTGTTTGAAACTTCTATTATAAAAATATTGAAAGAGAAGAATTTATGATATAGCAATGACTTGTTTCTTATATATTTTAAGAAGCAGGATTAGACATAGAATGAATAAGGATAAGGGTACTAAGATTAAAACATTTCATAGAGGGATTAACAGGGGATGTTTTGGAGGTGAAGGATAAACTGAAATAGTCTCCCCATCATTGCCCAGCTGTGACTTTGCATGAAGTGTGACATGTGCCATCTCTAGCCTTGACTCCCATATACTTCTCAATGTTTCCCAGAGTTAACTCATTGAGATGGTGGTTTTAGAGAAACTTGAGTAGCCTCTTTGCATGACCTAGTGCGGGGTTAAATGATCAGAATCAAGAGAAAAATATATTTTAATATCATAAAAATATTTGAAAGATTTGAGAATTCTGATCAATATAATGAATAACTATGATTCGTAAGGACCAGTGAAGATATGATGTACTCAAGGTACAAAATGAGACACATTTTTGGACACGGCCAATATTGGAGCATTTTTGACTGTGTATATTTATTACAATATGTTTTTTTCTTTCCTTTCCATTTTTTCTTCAACTAGAAGGTGGAATGGGAAGGGAAGAAAATAGCGATCGAATTGCTAGAGAGAGGCAGGGAGGGGAATAAAAGAGGAAAGAATAATTGAGGCATTTTTTTAAATGCAAAGAAGAAAATCCAGAAGGAAACACCAAGAAGCAGGACAACCTGGAAATTACATTTTGAATTTATTATTTGCTTGAAAGGAAAAGGAAGTTGCATAGAGATTTGTCTTCCCCAATTAGAGTATTAGCTACTTGAGGACAAGGACTTTATTAAATGTTTATTTGTATCCTCAGTGGTTAGCATAATGCTCGACAATGAATAAACACTTAATAAATTTTTTCATTGATTCACTCATTCATTCATTTCATTTTTGTTAAAATTGGCCTCAAGTTCACAATGAGGTACCAAAAGAAAAGTAAAAATAATAAAAATTGTCTTGGGTTACTGAATTTAAATAATATGCCCAAATCACTCAGGTTGTATGTGTCAGAGAAAGGACTTACATGCCAGGCCCTCTAACTTTACAGTGGTTGTACTATACTCTACAACATATTACATTAAAATCTGAATTTACAGAGTATTCTGATTGTCTACATTTCAGAATGATTAAGACTTCTTCTCTACTTTATTTAATGTACTTTGAGAGAAGGCACTTTCTGAGGAAGAGCTCTGTTTTTTCTCCATTCTCATTTCCTTACCTCAGAACTCATTTTATGTTCTTAGATTTCAATTTGTGGCTACCTTCTTCCATGGAATCTACTATTAAAAGCATCATTCATTGGGGCCATTTCACCTACTAATGCAATGTTGATGCAAAAGACAGTTTCATTTTTCCATCAAAACTTCTTTGAAAATGAAGGACTAACACACATAATAGAAACCTAAGGTTTAAGTTAAAGGATATGTCAGTGTCTTGGCCATCATGCATATTAAGTATTATTTTCAGCTCTAGGTCTCACATTTTAGTAGGAATATTAATATTTGGAAGACATCCAGAGTAAAGCAATAAGAATTGTGAAATTCTTCAAAGTCATATCTTACCTAGTTGAAGGAAATAGTCAATGTTTATCCTAGAGAAGATATGACTTAGAAGGAGGACAGTATTGCTGTCGCCAAATATTTGAAGAGTTGAGACATAAGAGAAGGAGAATTAGGATCAAGTGAATTGAAGGTATATTAAATTTTAACACAAAGAATATCTTCAAAATAATTAGAGCTGTCCATAACAAAATGAGCTGTCTCAGAAGTCTCTGAGTTACCCATATTAAAATACTTCAAGTTAAATAGGGTAAGCCATCTGTTAAAGATATGATAGAGGTTATTCGAGCTGGATCTAGGTGCCCTCTAAGGTCTCTTCCAATTTTTAATATCTTGCGATTTTTGTGCTTTATTTAGACTTTTTATAGAACTTCTACTACTATAACTCAAAATATGTGATCTTAAAACACGATACATTAAACACTTCAGAACAGTCATTTATTTATTAAACAGACAAAAAATGTTATTGGCATAAATGCATTCTGTTGATGTAAGGGAATATATACTACATACATATATCATATGTCTGTTCTAGATCATATGCATATATTCCTTTACAATAGTAGAATGCATTGATATCTGATGAAAAATGTGTAGAAAACTTAAGTAGATATGTTACAATATGTTCCCCAGATTTTTCTCTATCTTGACCATGCAAATTGAATTAAAGAGAAATCACAGTCAGTGCATAGCTAGAAATGTTTTTTTTTTTGAAATCTATCCTTCATAGTATCCTTCTTTTGATCATCCCTATCACTTTCTGCATGTTTCATTCATATTTTATTTAAAGAGAGTTTTCTGGAACCTCTTGGATAACTGTGGGGTTATTTAGAGTCAGCATTTTAAAGAGAAAAGATTATTAGAAAGAATCAATCCAACCTAAATTTAGAGGGGAAAATTTATGATTGTTTTTGGAGGATTGGGGGTTTATGCAAGGTGGAAAAGGAGTATAAGTTTCCCACCACATGGGGATTTTGGAAATGATTTTTTTAATGTCAATACATGATTAAAAATACATTTGTTGTGAAGAAATTGTATTTATATGGGACCATTTAGACACCATATTTGCTGACAATTTTTCAATAATAGTTTTTCTGATCACAGTAGTAACAGGAAGACTTAAATAATACAAATTTGATAAGGGAGATTCCCCCCTCCCAAATTAAGAGTTTCAACAAAGCATGGTTTTATTAATACCAACTAAAGCGTCTGGAGTAGCCTTTTAGATTTCCACAAAACATTATTGTGTAGCAGCTCATGAAAACCTCAAATCTTTTTCACATAGATTACCATCTAGACAAGCTTTTGCCAGTATATAGATGCTTAGTAAGTTTTTGGATATCAAAATTTGTCTCAATTAAATTATAAGGTATTCTAGTCAAGCCCATCATTTCAATCTAATTCAACCCAGACGTTATGGTCAAATCAATAATCATTTCTTAAGTATCTACTATGTTCCAGATAATTTGCTAAGCTCTAGGGTATAACAAGGAAAGGCAGAACAACCTCCTCCCTCAAAAAGCTCAAAATATAACAGGAGAGGGCCCCCAGAGAAAGACCACATCACCCCTTTAGGGTGGAATGAGTACTGCTAAGGAATTAGGCATACCTTTTTCTAATATTATCAATTTATTTCCATCCTTGTGTGTTTCCACAATATCAATTGCCAGTTATAGTTGATATATCATCAAGACTTCTATATCATCCAAAACTTCCAGTGATTAGCACCACAGTAAAATTTAACTAATTAGCTATTATAAAGGATTATTTATAATGAAGATACATCAAAAACAAAAATTACAAAGCATTTCTCCTCCTCAACTGAAGAATCAGACTCTCCCCATCTATATAACTTTAGGACCTGGACTTATACCTGAAACATTTACTACAAAATATTCACCCTTCTAAATGTGGCATCACTAATGGATGAATCTATGTCTCTTCTATCAAGAAGATTGCTCTTTAGGGCTTCATCTGTCACCCTATCTATATATTCTGCCTCTAAGTCCTATCTATACTCTGCCTCTAAGTCCCAGCATGGATTCTAGTTCCCAGACTTCAGCACTTGCTATTTGAAAACCCACATGGTCAAGGCCTCCTTCTCTACCCCTTAACCTAAAATCCATGTAGAACTAATGCAAAGAGACCAATGTAGAAGTCCACATCCATGGCTATCTGCATGCCTCCATGGGGACATTGGCAGCTAACCACAGGAGCTGGATGCCACAACTGATACTATCAGCCAGAGTAAGGCCATGACCTTTCAGGCTCATGCTGGCTCCTAGTCGGGAAGCAGTCTTGGAGGCCAACAGCAGCTGGTTTCCTTTGCTTCAATGCCAATGTTTACCATTTATTTCCTTTTGAATTCATACACTGGTTTGACTGATCAGACAATCCCCTTTCTGTAATACTTGAACATATTCAAAGTCATGGGGGCATTGCATCGTCAGAGTGTATTATTCATGCTCATATGGAATGGGATTTCATTGACCAAACCTAGTCCCTTTCACAACATATAAGTCCATTTTTTTTTTTTTTGATGGGGGAAATTTTTTGAAAACCTAAATCAGTGAGATTTATGCAAAATAATGTAGTATTTGGGTCATTCTGAGATTTCTTAGCTTCTGTGTAACTTCAGAACATAAATCTCCCTCTCCCTCCATTTAGCTCCTAAGTGATATATTTATTACAGATTCAGGCCAATTTTAGTGTCAGAATACATGCTTCCTGGCCAAAGAGATATTAAATACAATAGTTATACAACTGTTATATATTTGAGTTATACAACGAGATTAGGTTTGAGCCTCAAAAGTGGAACAGTGGGATAGAAAAATATTACTTTGAGCTCCATGATCTTTTCTTTAAATCCTGAAAGATTTACAGTGGATTGTAGAGAGGACTAAAACAAAATCAGCTAAAGCCAAAGGAAGTATTTTATGTGAATTTTCAAATTAAATATTTAACACTTTGTGCAACACAGTGATTAATCTTGTGATACCTACTGTACCTTATCCAAAAGCATTCTTCTCAAAAATAGATATATTAACCTTCCTTAAACAATCAAAGGAAATTCAAAATATATATTCTTCAGTCCTTTCGAATTTTTTGTGGGAGGGGAATTATAAGTATATGTCACTTTATGTAATTAATCAACATCTGCCTTAAACTTTGGGTATCAAGTAGGGATATCGCAGGTTAATGTAACCACTTTTTAAAATCATTAGATAAGTTTGCTACTTAATGGATTTCCAGGATGAAATTTTTATAAAACAATCATTTTACAATATAAATAACCATCCTTATTTATCATATGTTTGGATTTTCATCCAAAATTACTTTTATAAATGGCTTAAATAACTTTTACTCTAAAACTTTCCACATCAAAAAAATTCTATTTAGTATTTATTAGAGAATCCTTAATAACCACTTATGTGTCATTTTCCACAGGAAGTCTTTCCTTATTCATATAGTTATTGTGTGTTCTTCTCTTCAGATAATCTTTTATATCTTGATGTATCCCTTCAAAAGCATATTAAATTCTTGCGGAAAGGGGGATAGTCTTTTGCAGATTTTCTCCCCAATTAGACAGTAGTCTCCTTGAGAGAAGGATTGTCTTTTGTGTTTTTTGTATCCTAAGCATTTAACACAGTGTACATAGTAGGTACTTAATATATATTGACTGATTATTGCCTTTAAAGGACCTTTTTATTTTGCCTTTTTTATTCCTATCATCCAAAACACTACCTTGCAAAAATAGTGATCCCTATTAATGATTGTTAGACTAGATTGCATTAAGCCAACCACATTTTAATGGCAATCTTTTTGATCTGACTAAATTTAAACCTGTAGGTTTTCAGCATTAACCTCTGATGTTTAGGAAGAAAAAAAATAGTAAGGCTTCTACTGAATCACAGTTGTGCTATCATGTTTATCAGTAGCTAGACCCTGGCTTAGGTGATCCTTTGTATAATTTTTTTTTTTTTATTGATGCTGCTAACAATATATCTAGATTTTGGAGGCCAGTTCATGGAGTCTTCTCTGATTTCTATTTTAAATTGCTTTCATATGTTGTTGAGTTGTTTCAGCCATGTCTAACTCTTTGTGACCCCTTTTGGGGTTTTCTTGGCAAAAATATTGGAGTGGTTTGCCATTTTCTTCTCCACCTCATTTTACAGATGCAAAAATGAGGCAAAAAGAGTTAAGTGACTTTCCCAGGATCACACAGTCAGTAAATGTCCTAACCTGAATTTGAACTCACAAAGAAGAGTCTTCTTGCTTTCAGGCCTGGTGTGCTCTAAACTGTGCCACAATATTAAGCAGCTGAAAATAAAGATTCGCTACGGGTTCAAAGATGGGTTTATACTTTCTGACTGTAGGCTACTTTCACACCAGTCACAAAGAGAGAGTATTTATGTCTTGGGTAAAAAGGAGTCATATATGTGTTGGAAAAGGACAAAGGGACTAATACTTAGAGTTATTTGGAGGCATCAAAATAATCTTTTTGACCTTGCCTATAGCTAAGCCTAGTCACAGAAGATCAGGAAACAATTATCCTCTCACCTCTTCAAGAGGTAAAGAAGTACACTAAATGTGACCATTCTTATGATGACATTCCCTTTGGTTTTTCTACTTAGGTGATGTTTGAAACTGATTTTTTTTTTTTCTATGACCGGTTCTAAGTTTGTCTCCCTTGAATCCAAGAAGGAAGGTTTGACCAAATACCTTAACAGAATAAGGAAAACCATAAAGGTAGTTTGGTGTGAGGTGAAGGAAAGGCTAGAGAGTCAGAGGACCTAGATTCAAATCTGATTGTGCTATTTATTATTTGTATGATGTTTCGGAAAAATATCTAATATCTCTGGGCTTCAGCTTCCTTTTCTGTAAAATGGGGAGCAGGGTCTGAACTGCATACTCTCTATAAATACTTTCTAATCCTAAATTGATATTCATAAGAGATCACCATTTAGCTACAGAAAAGAAAATATTTTAATGAAGAATTCATTTTATATCAACCCATGTCATTAATTTCAATGAGTAACATCTTTATAAGTGCGATCTGGGCAGGACCTTTATTTGGAAGAATGTTCTTCGCAGTTATATGATGTTTTGTATTCTGTTTATAGTAATAGAACCATGATTTGTTGAAACTGTTAATTTGGGAGGGGGGGAACTCCCTCATCAAATTTGTATCAGTTAAGTCTTCCTGCTACTACTGTGATCAGAACAACTATTATTGCAAAGTTGTCAGCAGACCTGCTGTCTGCATGGTTCCTTGTAAATACAATTTCTTCACAACAAATGAAATTTTTAATCATGTATTGACATTTAAAAAAAATCCTTTCCAAAATCTCCATGTGTTGGGAAACTTATATTCCTATTTCACCTTGCATAAGTCCCCCAACCCTCCAAAAACCCACAAATTTCTACCTCTGAATTTAGATTGGATTGATTCTTACTAATTATCTTTTCTCTTTAAAATGCAGACTCTAAATAACCCCACAGTTATCCAAAAGAGGTTCCAGAAAACTCTCCTTAAATAAAACATGAAATGAAACATTCAGAAAGTGATTGGAATGATTTTAAGAAAGCAATTTTATTGCATTTTCAGAGATTGAAATCTGTCTAGAGTTAGACACCTATTAAAACTAACGACAACTCCTTTAGGGGCAGTTTTAATGGCAAAATTAAACTGTCTTTTGCATCAACATTGCATTAGTAGGTGAAATGGCCCCACTGAATGATGTTTATGATAGTAGGGTCCATGGAAAGAGGTAGCCACAAAATGAAATCTAAGAAACCTGAGTGAGTTCTGAGGTAAGGAAAAGAGACTGGAGAAAAAAATAGAACTCTTCCTCAGAATGTGCCTTCTCTCAAAGTACATTAAAGAAAGTGGAGAATAAATCTTAATCATTCTGAAACGTAGACAACAAGAATACTATATAAATTCAGATCTTAAAAAGGTAACATGATGTAGTGTATAGTACAACCACTGTGGAGTTAGGGAGGCCTGGGATGTAAGTCCTCTCTCTGACACATACAACTTGTGTGATTTGGGGCATATTATTTGAATTCAATAACCCTAGACAATTCTTTCCGATAACAAATTCCAAATGGATTACTAGCTGGTATTTATGGAGTGGATTGCAAGCACAGGTAGAATCACAGACATGGATGAAGAAGAAGAAGAAGGAGAAGAAGGAGAAGGAGAAGAAGAAGGAGAAGGAGAAGAAGAAGAAGAAGAAGAAGAAGGAGAAGAAGGAGGAGAAGAAGAAGGAGAAGGAGAAGAAGAAGAAGAAGGAGAAGAAGGAGAAGGAGAAGAAGAAGGAGAAGAAGAAGGAGAAGAAGAAGAAGAAGAGGAAGAAGGAGAAGAAGGAGAAGAAGAAGGAGAAGAAGAAGAAGAAGAAGAAGAAGAAGAAGAAGAAGAAGAAGAAGAAGAAGAAGAAGAAGAAGAAGAAGAAGGAGGAGGAGGAGGAGAAGAAGGAGAAGAAGAAGAAAAAGAAGAAGAAGAAGGAAAAGAAGGAGAAGGAGAAAGGAGGAGGAAAAGGAGGAGGAAAAGGAAAAGTAGAAGGAGGAGAAGGAGAAGAAGAAGGAGAAGGAGGGGAAGAAGAAGGGGAAGTGGAAGGGGAAGAGGAAGAGGAAGAAGAGAAGGAGGAAGTAGTGGACATGCTGAACAATATTATTTTTTATAGGAAATGAAGCATAATGTTTTTTCAAGGAAGAAGAAAAAGGTAAAAGTTTATGCATTTTGTAGGATTTTCCAAAACAATTATTTGTAGCATGAATGCAAGGTCTCACAGAAACTCAAATGATACCCTTTACATTGAATCACAAAAGACAGAGGTTGATCTTGTAGATGATCTTTTTTTTAAGTGATATATTTTTGATGATAAAAGTGTTGGTATATTTGAAGAGAAGCTTAAAGTGAATTTCTATTTTAATTTTCCCCTAAGTTCAGCTCTTCCATTTAGTAATGTGCAGCTTCCCCCTACTAATTGTTTCCCAGCAAGTCACAGCAGTGGAATTACTTAAGTCTTAACTATGGTAGTCTACGGTTAGGAGTTAGGGGTGTTGCATTTTGCTTATGAAGCACAGGTTACACAACACAGTTTTCCCACTCCCCTCTCTATAGGGAAATGGGTAGAGATAATGATATCACAGATGTTGAACACTCAGCACTTCTCTCAAGATAGGTGCTCTGTGAAAGAGTAATCATTTCAAGCTCTTCATTTCTTTCCAGAAATGTGATAACTACAGGTATTTGAATGTTACTTTTTTTTTCTTTTGTATTATAAAGACACAACTGAAAGTACCCAAGACATAGTCTAAATAGCTTTTAGAAATCTTACCCTGAAAATTTAGAAAGACAAGTATAATTAACAGGTTGTAATAGTGTTTTGTAAGGAATGTGAAATATCTGTGTAACCTATCAGGTTTTATTTTGGCAAGGTTTGGAGAACTGGACACCAAGTAAAAGGAACAGGTGCTTGCTTTCTACCTTTTGACATCTACCTTTGGAATGTTTAGGTATATCGACTTTTTTCCAAAAAACCCTTCCAACTGTTTGACCCAGAAGAGTCAAGACCTATCCAATCCTCCATGTCTCTATTTTGCTGCATTCCAGGGACTGGAATCCTGAGTCTCCTTGCATCCATTACCATCTGAAATTTACTTACTTATTACTCCATAGCCCATGTTTAAAGGTCTTTGAGTCATAGTGCGCCTATCTCTACTATTTAAAAGTTTATAAGTGTTCCTAATAAGATTCATTTTCAATTGCCTCATATCCCAGCTAGAGGAAAGATAAAAATAAACATAATATTTAGAGCTGTGGTCCAAACCTCTATCTCATCTATTTCTATATATATATACTGTTAATCACTGGCTTTCTCCATTGCAACCCTCCATATGCAATTAACAAATATAAATCAGATCAATTTTGATTAATCATAATTTAGGAGAAAAATCGGGAATTATACTTCACTTAAAATAAAAGGGCCATGTAGAAAATACCTACCAGCCATAGTCATAGGGGAAAGAGAGAGGGGAGTTAAATCTTCACTGTTCTTTCACTAATTGTCACAGAGCAATAACAGACTACAGTTTCAATCCATTCCAGATGCCCTAATCAGTTTGTTTGTTTCTTAATGTGTTCAGGCTGTGGCCTCCAAGCCAATTCTCCCTCTCCCCCTCTGTCTTCCTCTCCCTCTCCCTCTTCCTCTCCCTCTCCCTCCTTCTTCTCTCTCTCTCTCTCTCTCTCTCTCTCTCTCTCTCTCTCTCTCTCTCTCTCTCTCTCTCTCTGTCTGTCTCTCCCTCTCTCTCTCCCCTTTTCCTCCTCTCCCCCTCTCCTGCTGACACTGTATTCACTCCACTTAAAACTTGAACATCCTCTGAACTTTCACTAACCCTCATCCACAGAGTTTTCCTTTTGAAATACTCTGTTCTTTCTCCCTGCCCCGAGAAATCTTTCATTGTTGCAAATGTCAGATGCATGCCACCTCTTCTCAAACTTGTATCTCTATTTCTTTAAGTCATATTCTTCACCAGTGTATGGGGTGTTCAAGGAGGACAAACACCTCTCATATGAAGGTATGTTGATTCTTTTTCAGGGATGCTCATCTACCTTTGGTGTCCATCTGATTCACTCTACTTTCACCTGTATCTTCAAGAAGTATTACATGTGCAGCCACATTCAGTAAACCATCTGGGCAAATGACCTAAACCAGGTTTATGGTAACCTACAGGTCTCAAACCTTTTGCTGAGGTAGGTGGATGTTTACCACAAACATGTGAAGACCTTCCTCAATGGAATGGGTAGATGAGAACAATTTGCTCCAATGGCCATGAGGCAACTGAAGCAGGATTTGTGGAGCACTTAGGGCTTGTTCAGACATCAAACGTTCCAAGGTGATCCACTGCATTTCTTGACATTGCCAGTCTTCTTGGCTTTTTTTCCACTGGACTTTGATGACTCAGGAAGAAAGAGTAAGGCTGGTAAGGCTGATAACTTTGTGTAGCTTTGCCTCACTTAAATCCAATTCACTTGGAGGAATGAAAATCAAAATTTTCAATGAAAATGAAGGATGACTGACAAAAACTCTTCACCAGACCCACTTCAATTCCAATTGCCCATCTCTTCCATAACACCTTAAGAATCTCTGCCCTAGTCTCAATATATCCCTAATATCTGCAAGTTGTTTAAAGAATATTTTATTTGCACCTCCTTGTTTTAACAGAAGTTTATTTACCTCATAGGACAACACATCCTTTTCAACTCTGTCTACTCAAAATCTCTCCTTCCACCATCTGGAATCACAGGAACAAGAATGAGCATAACTTTGGTTCCTATGACTATTTTTACTCCGTTCCTTTATTACCCTGATTTTTTCTGTGTTAAAGTCCATTTGTATTATATTGTTCCCCATCATGGTTGATAAATATGGATTGACCTAACATACTCAATGTCATTTTTACCAGCCTCACAATCTCTAGTTGACTTGATCTTTTGCTATCACTTCCAAGCACTTGGAGAGCTATGCCGATGATCTCTCTACAGACCTTACCACAATATCCTCAAGTCCAATGGCTTCTTCCTACACCCCCAGTTCAACCACATGCCTGTATGAACACAAAACAGACCACTTGTTATAAATACATTACTTATGATATTCAGAACTTTAGAATTATATCCTATATCCAGAAACTCCCTCTCCCATATTTATCACTCTTTCATTCTTTTCAAAATGACTCTTCATTATAGCCATACCCTAAATTCTGATCCAGTCATTCCTTTATATTCTGCTACCCTTAGAGACTGCGTGATGCATTACAAAGAGCTGGGGACCTACAAATAAATGACATGTTCTGATCTTACTCTGTCATTTAGTAACTCTGTGAACTTGGGCAAGACTATGCCTCAATTTCTTCATCTATAAAATGAAGGACTTAGAATCAGATGTTGAGTAAGTTTACTTCTAGATCTAAATATCTTATCCTATAGTTTGTATGTTTAATTTTAATATTTTCTAGGTACTATTCTAGAAAACCTTAGCCTTCTACCATTCCCCTGTTATGAATCCTCAATAAGTAGTTTCCTCATTCCTGTGCTCCATCTAATTTCTTTGCTTCTGCCCCTAAAATTGTTGAGCCTTGCCAGCAGAAATCACAAAAATTTAGCTGATTTTCAACATTCCAAATATAGTCCATAGTCTCAGTAGAGTTCTTCAAGCTGTTCAGTAAGCCTTCTACTGTACCCTTATAAACATCCTTATAAACTTTCATTCCCCACTGTTTTAAAACTTTTATTTCTTTTTTCTTTCATTCCCCTCCACACTCATAATCCCATTTTAAGAGATAGCCAAGGCTCTAAATTCATTGAGATCAGTTACATGATATGAACTCATGATCTCTAGTCTTCAAAATCAAAATGTGGTAATATTATTACACTTCATTTCTCCTTTCTCTCCAGCGTCAGAAGAAGTATTATGACTCTTGAATAAGGTGAATGCCTTTACTTAAACACATTCTGCCTTTCTACTTTCCAGGGTTTATGCTCCAAAGGTAAATCCCACCCCACCCCTACACCTCTCACCTCTTCAATATTTTTGTATACTGATGCTTCTCTTCTGCCTGTTAACTAGTGCTAATAGAGCCTGCCCTCACTAGTTGTCTTTAAGTATTTTATAGAGTGACACATGGAAGAGGGAGCAGACTTTTGTCTATATAAAAGTTGCATTTCTTTTTCTGTCTATGTATTTATTTTCTCAATAGAATATAATCTCAATGAGTTGCAGACTTTTTTATTTGTATTCATAGGACATAGGTGCTTAATAAGTGCTTATTGGCTGATTGAATCAAACTTTTGTAGGAATAAATGAATGCAAATGACTTACTTAAATCATACTAAAGATCCTCAGATAGCTCATAATACCATACTATATATTTATTTTATTTTAATTTCTATTATAATTATTCTATAGCTTGCTTTATCTCCTCTATTAAATTATAAATTATGTGAGGGCAGTGATCATGAATTGCATAAACTATAAACTTGTTTTTTTTTCCTATCTTATTTTTTTATTTGTTTTCAGTGTACCACAGTCACTATCACACATTCTAGATTTTTTCTTTCCCTCCTTGCTCTTCCCTCCCCCCCTTCCCCGAGATGGCATACAATTTTATGTAGGTTCTACACATACATTCCTATAAACTACATTTTCACCATAATCGTGTTGTATAGAATTAAAATGAATGGAAGAAATCATATAACAAATCAAAATATAATACAAAAGAAATGATCTGCTACAATCTGCTATTGAATTCCATAGTTCTTTCTCTGGATGTGGAAGGCATTTTGCCTTAAAAGGCCATTGGGAATTTTTTAAGTCCTTGCATTACAATGAAGTTCTAAGTCTACCAGAAAAAGTCCTGGCACACTGTGGTTGTTGGTCTGTATAAAGTTCTCCTGGTTCTGCTCCTTTTGCTCAGCACGAGATCATATAAGTCTTTCTAGACCTCTCTGAAGTCTTCCTTTTCATCATTTCTAATAACACAATAGTATTCCATTACATTCATATACCATAATTTATTCAGCCATTCCCCAATTGTTGGGCATCCCCTTGATTTCCAGTTTTTGGTCACCACAACGAGTGCTGCTGTAAACATTTTTGTTCATGTGGGACCCTTTCCCATTTTAATGATCTCTTGGGGATACAATCCCAGAAGCAGTATTGCTGGGTGAAAGGGTATGCACATTTTTGTAGTCCTTTGGGCAAAGTTCCAAATTGCTCTCCAGAATGGCTGTATGAGCTCACAGCTCCACCAACAATGAGTTAGTATTGCAACTCTTCCACATCTTCTCCAACATTTATCATCTTCTTGTTCTATCATGTTAGCCAGTCTGCAAGGTGTGATGTGCTATCTCAGAGCTGTTTTGATTTGCATCTCTCTAATTAATAGTGATTTAGAGCATTTTTTCATATGACAATGAGTAGCTTAAATTTCTTCCTTTGAAAACTGTCTGTTCATATCCTTTGACCATTTTTCAATTGGGGAATGACTTGTATTTTTGTACATTTGACTCAGTCCTCCATATATTTTAGAAATGAGGCCTTTGTCACTGACAGTAGTTGCAAACATTCTTTCCCAGTTTTCTGCTTCCCTCCTAATCTTGGTTGCATTGGATTTGGTTGTGCAAAGACTTTTCAGTTTAATGTAACCAAAATTATCTATTTTCCACTTCATAATGTTTTCTGTCTCTTCTTTAATCAAAAATTTTTCTCTTCTCCATAAATCTGATGAATACAGTATTCCTTGCTCCACTAATTTGTTTATAGTATTAATCTTTATACCTACATCATGTATTCATTTGAACTTTATTTTTGTGTACAGTGTCAGGCATTGATCTATGCCTAGTTTCCACCATACTTTTATTCAGTTTTCCCAGCAATTTTTGTCAAACAGTGAGTTCTTATCCCAGAAGCTGGGATCATTGGGTTAATCAAACTGTAGATTGCTGTATTCCTTGACTACTGTGTCTTGAGTACCTAGTCTCTCCTATTTCTCTACCCTTCTGTTTCTTAGTCAGTACCAAGCGGATTTGATAATTCCTGCTTTATAATACAATTTGAGATCCAGTAGGACTAGGCCACCTACCCTATCATTTCTTTTCATTAGTTCCCTTGCTATTCTGGACATTTTGCTCTTCCAGATGAATTCTGATATTATTTTTTCCAGCTCTAGAAATTAATTAGCAGATAGTTTGATTGGTATGGCACTAAATAAGTAAATTAATTTAAGTAGAATTGTCATTTTTATTATATTGGCTCGGCCTCCCCATGAGCAATTGATGTTATTCCACTTACTTAGTATTTGACTTTATTTGGGGGAAAAGAGTCTTGTAATTGTGTTCATATAGTCCCTGGGTTTGTTTTGGCAGGTAAACTCACAAGTATTTTATAGTGTCTACTCTAGCTTTAAATGGGATTTCTCTTTCTATCTCTTGTTGTTGGGCTTTGTTAATAATACGTAGAAATGCAGAGAATTTGTGTGGGTTTATTTTGTAACCTGCAACTTTGTCAGAGTTGTTTATTATTTCAAATAGTTTATTACTTGAATGTCTGGGATTTTCTAAGTATATTATCATATCATCTGCAAAGAGTGATAGCTTAGTTTCTTCTTTGCCTATTCTAATTCCTTCAATTTCTTTATTTGCTCTAATAGGTACAGCTAACATTTCTAGTACCATATTGAGTAACAATGGGATAATGGACATCCTTGTTTCACCCCGGATATTATTGGAAATGCATCTAGCTTATCTCCATTGCATGCAATGCTTGCTGAAGATTTTAGATAGATACTGCTTAAGTTCCTTTTATTCCTATGGTCTCCATTGTTTTTAACAGGATTGAGCATTGCATTTTTTCAAAATCTTTCTCTGCATCTGTTGAGATGATCATGTGGTTTTTGTTAGTTTTGTTGTTGATATGATCGATAATGCTAATAGTTTTCCTAATATTGAACCAGCTCTACATTCCTGATATGAATTCTACCTAATCATTAGTATTATTCTGAAGATGAGTTGCTGTATTCTTTTTGTTAACATCTTATTTAAATATTTACACCTATAATCATTAGAGAAATTGGTCTATAATTTTCTTTTTCTGCTTTGTCTCTCCCTAGTTTAGTTATCAAAACAATATTTGTATCATAAAAGGTATTTGGGAGGACTCTTCTTCCCCCATTTTATCAAACAGTCTATATAGTATTGGAATTAACTGTTCTTTAAATGTTTGATAGAATTCACTTCTAAATCAATCTTGCCCTAGAGATTTTTTTCCTAGGGAGTTCATTGATGGCTTATTCAATTTCCTTTTCTGAGATGGGGTTGTTTAAGTATTCAACTTCCTCTTCTGTTAATCTGGGCAATTTATATAATCCTCCATCTCATATAGATTGTCAAATTTATGGGCATAAAGTTGGGCAAAGTAATTTGTAATTATTGTTTTAATTTCCTCCTCATTGCAGGGGAGTTCACCCCTTTCATTTTTGATATTGGTAATTTGGTTTTCTTCTTTCTTTTGTTAAATCAAATTAACCAAAGGTTTATCAATTTAATTATTTTTTTTCACAAAACCAAACCCTAGTTTTATTTATTAGTTCAGTAGTTTTCTTAATTTCAATTTTATTAATCCCTCCTCTGGTTTTCAGTATTTATAATTTGGTATTTACTTGGGGATTTTCAATTTGTTCTTTTGGAAGCTTTTTCAGCTGCATGACCAATTTATTGATCTCCTCTTTATTTTATTCATGTAGGCATTCCAAGATATAAAGCTTCTCCTAAAAACTGCTTTTGAAGTATCCCATAAGATTTGGTAGGTTGTCTCATTATTGTCATTCTCTTGAATGAAGTTGTTGATTGTTTCTATTATTTTTTTTTTTGTTTAACCCACTCCTTCTTTAGGATTAGATTATATAGTTTCCAATTAATTTTTGGTCTATCTTTCCATGGCCTTTTATTACATATGTTTTTTTTTGCTTGTTTGTTTTTTTGTTTTGTTTTGGTTTTGGTTTGTTTTTTTTTTTTGTGTGTGTCATGATCTGAGAAATACTATCTCTGTCTTTCTGCACTTGATTGTGAAGTTTTTATCCACTAGTACATGGTCAATTTTTGTACATGTGCCATGTACTGCTGAGAAAAAGGTATATTCCTTTCTATCCCCACTGAATTTTCTCAAGAGATCTATCAGATCTACCTTTTCCCAGAGTTTTATTCACCTCCTTAACTTCGTTCTTGTTTATTTTAAAGTTGGATTTATCAAGTTCAGAGGGGGAGGTTTTGAAGTTCCCCACTACTACAGTTTTGCTGTCTATTTCTTTCTGTAACTCCCTTAATTCTCCTCTAAGAATTTGGATGCTATAATACTTGGAGTACATATGTTTTGTATTGGTATTGCTTTGTGCTCTATGGTGACTTATAGCAGGATATAGTTTCCTTCCTTATCTCTTTTGATTAGTTCTATTTCTGCCTTTGCTTTGTCTGAGATTAGTATTGCTACCCCTGCTTTTCTTACATTAGCTGAAGCACAATGTATTCTGCTCCAATCTTTTACATTTATGGTGTGCTTATCCTCCCATTTCAAATGTGTTTTTTCTAAACAACATATTGTTAGATTATGACTTTTAATCCATTCTGCTATCCATCTCTGTTTTGTGGGAGAGTTCATCGCATTTACATTCACAGTTATGATTACTATCTGTATCTTTCCCTCCATTATACTTTTAGTTCTCCCTTCTCCCTTCCACTCCATAATAGAGTTTTAATTTTTGACCACCACCTCCTGCAGTCTTCCCTTCCTTCTTTCAGCTCCCCTACCTTTTAGTTCCCTGTATCCTTACTACTTCTTCCCTCCCTTTTAGCCTCCCCTCCCCTTTCTTTCCCCCTTCCCCTCCCACTGTGTATAGAGGTAGTTAGATTTATATACTTAAGTTTGTTGTTCCCTCCTTGTACCATATCAGATGAGAGTACCTCTCAAACAATACTCATCTCAATCCCCTATTTCCCTCTATTGTATTATGATTTTGTACTTCTTCCTGTGATATAATTCACCATTTTTTCTTCTTCCTTTTCATGTCTCCTGTTACAATCCCTTCACATGCGTATATCACATTTTCATCATCACATAATTTACTTTATACCCATTCCCTTTATCTCTGTATTTACCGTTTATATTTCATAATAGATATACAATTCTCAAGATTAACAAGTATCATATTCACTTATAGGGAGGAAAACAGTTTACCCAAATTGAGTAATAAGTTTTCTTTTCCCCTGTTTACCTTTTTATACCTCTCTTGAGATCTGTGTTTCAAGACTGAATTTTCTATTAAGTTCTGGCCTTTTTATTAGGAAGGCCTGGGATTCCCTTATTTCATTGTGTGTTCATCCTCTTGCCTGAAATGTTATTCTGAATTTTGCTGGTAATTGATCCTTGCTTGTAGTCCCAGGTCCTTTTCCTTGCAGAATGTCATAATCCAATTCCTTCAGTCTTTTAATATAGAAGCTACAAGGTCCTGTGTGATCCTTAGTGTAACTCCTCAATATTTAAATAGTTTCTTTCTGGCTGCCTGTAGTATTTTCTCCTTCACTTGATAGTTCTGAAATTTGGCAACAGTATTTCTTGATGGTTTTAGTTTGAGATCCCTTTCGGGAAGTGAACGATAGATTGTTTCGACGACTATTTTGCCATCTGGATCTAAGACTTCTGGGCAGTTTTCCTTGATGATTTCTTGGATGATATTGTCCAGACTCTTTTTTCCATCATGGCTTTCTGGTAGGCCAATAATTCTTAAATTTTCTCTCCTGGATCTATTTTCCAGGTCAGTTGTTTTTCCAATTAGATATTTTACATTTTCTTCTATCTTTTCATTCTTTAGATTTTGTTTGACTGATTCTTGATGTCTCATAGAGTCATTAGCTTCTACTTGTCCAACTCTAATTTTCATCAAATTGTTTTCTTCATTTAACTTTTGCATCTCCCTTTCCATCTGTCCAATTATTGCTTTTTAAGGAATTATTTTCTCCAGTTAGTTTTTATACTTCCTTTTCCATTTGTCCAATTTTCCCAGTTAGGTTTTGTGCTTCCTTTTCCATTGGTTCAATTTTCCTTTTCAAAGAGCTGTTCTCTTCAGTGAATTCTTTCTTTGTACTTTCAAAATCATTGGCCATTTATTCTCCTATTTCCTTCTTCAGCTATTTCAGGAGTGCTCTTTGTGCATACAAGAGTTCATAATCCCTTCTGAAGTTTCAGGTGGGAGTACAGTCTCAGTATTGACCTCTTTGGTGTCTGTGTTTTGGTCCTTGTCCCCACAGAACGATTCTGTGGTCTTTCCTTCCTCCTTTGCTTCTTGCTCATGAGGGTGAGACTTTGTGTGTTGTAGTCTCTGATTCTTTCAGCTAGATGCAAAGAACCTGGTGCTGAGCTGGCTGGTTTGAGAAACAAAAGGTGAATGCTGTTTGTGTTTCACTGGAATATCCCTGGGGTAGCTTGTTCAGTGTGGGGAAGGGGTGAGCTGGTTGCAGGAAATCTCCTCAACTGAGCTACAGCAAAGGCAGTCTCAGTGGTTGATGATTCTGGCTGTTCTATTGCCTTATCATTTTCCCTGGAGCACTGAGGCAGGCCCCCTGGAGCTCCTCCTGGTTCGCTGAAGTGGGGCTGTCTGGGACAGCTCAGGTCCTTTGCCACCATAGGAGGAATATCCCTTAGTGATTTCCCTAGCCTCAAGAGCTACAAGACTGTTTGCCTCTTCTGCTGATCCCACTGATCCAGGATTTTTCTTCGGAAATATTTTATAGTTCTTTCAAGATCAACAGGAGGAAGAGGAGAGAACATTTACCCATCACTCCACCATTTTGACTCCCAGAAGTTCAAGTAAGTGACTTGCAGACATTTAATCTGCAGGCCGAAAGTCTCAGGCACAGCTGTTGCAGATATCTAGGGTTCCTTCCACAGAGCTCACTCATTTGGCTCCACTTGACTCTTGCCCTGAGCTGCTATCCCATCATGCTGCTGTTTCCTCAGACTGTCATAGGTTTTTCCTGCTCTGCCCTGCCATGGCAGAGATGCTGTGCTGTGTGTTGTATTTATAGTATAAACTGAATAAAGGACCTGAGGAGCAAGGATTTTGAAGTGGAATTGACATTGTATCTCATCTTATCTTATCCCCTCATTTTAAAAATGAGAAAATGAGGCCACAATAATAAAATGATTTCCTTCCAAATCTCTCTATTAATAGTAGAATCTAGATTTAAAAACAAATCCTCTGACCCCATATCTAGTGCAACTTCTAGTAGATTATCAAATATGCTTAATCTTATATAACGCAATAAATAAATGATGTATCATGAAACAATATTTGTAAACATTGCCATTTTTCTATTATATTATTTTCTATTATTATTAGTTTAAAGAAACTACCGTAATAAGGTCATAAGTAGACATAGGCTATTAATAGCCTCATTGGACTAGGGACAATACTGCAAAATTTTTAAGAAAGAAAAAATGACTTCTATAACATGGCATTTATTTTAATAATATTTCATATTTTAAAGAAATTTCATAATGCTAGAAGGTTGATATATATTAGCTAAATATTCAAGAAAAAGAAATGGATTTCTCCATTAATAACAGATATGAAATATACGAGGTGAATAGTTCCTACTAGTTTTCCTCCTGTCTGAGCATCCTATGTCTGCCTTTCCCATCTACCACTCCTCTAAAAGATTATTGTGGCCAAAGTTTTAGGTTACTATGAACAATCTAATTATTTGTTTTTAAGTGAAATTTCATCACTCTTCAGAATTTTCTTCAATTTTCTATGTCACGATTTAATTCCACTGAATGCCTAGAAAAGTCCCTTCACCTTCCTGTGCTGCTTTTGTATTAGAACTTAGGGTGGTGAGGCAATGCCCCATTCATTGAATAGGCATGTTTAAGAAGTAGCCAGGGCCTGTCCCCTTTAATGAGGTCAAGAAAAACAAAGACATCAGGCTGGGTGGAAGCAGCAACAGTTACTATTGACAATCACTCTAAAGCTAGTGGGGTCCAGGAATCTTTAGCATGGGCCCCTTGAAGTCTTAGTTTCAGAGTCTCCCAGTGCATCCAGCATCATCTCCAGTCATCCTGAGGAATATTAGGTCATTGGATTCATATGGTTTTGGAGGAGAAGTGGGATTGGTGACCTGCACAGCCCCCCTTCACTCAAAACAAAGTCAAGTGCAAGTCATGTCATCATTTCTCTGATAGCATGGTCCTCTTCAGCAACAAAGGACCAATATGATCCTATTAGAACTAGGGACTGGCCATTTCATAGAGCTCTTAAGAGTAGTAGGCAGCTAGGTGGTGCAGTGGATAAAGCACTAGTGTAGGAGTCAGGAGGACCTGAGTTCTGAGTAACCTCAGACACTTGACACTCACTACCTGTGTGACCTTGGGCAAGTCACTTAATCCCAATTGCCTCAGACTGGATCATCTCCAGTCATCCTGATGAATATCTGGTCACTGGATTCAGATGGCTCTGGAGGAGAAGTGAGGCAGGTGACCTGCACAGCTCTCCCTCACTCAAAACAAAGTCAATTGAAAGTCATGACATTATTTCTCCAATGGTATGGTCTTCTTTGGTAACAAAGGACGAACACACACAGGAGTAGTGACAAGTTAATGATATAAAGAACAGACATGAAAGTAATCATTTAAGTACCAAACATTATTAAATCAATCATTAAAAAAAATTTAAGAACCTATGTCATAACATGTATGTCTCAAGCTCAAATAAATACTTTAGACTGAATCATAATCATGGTATTGTGACACACCCCCATTTTAGTCATTTATAATATATATTTTTACTATTATAAAAAGAACCATGATTATTTCTCAATTATTCCTTCTTCATTTTCAGGAACTGTACATAGTTTGGGAGTCCTGTGGTTTTTCAGAGCTACTTTGCTTTTCTTAAAATTTTTAACATATTTATCTTGGTTTTCTTCAAACTTAATAATAACTAGCATTTCTGTACCATTTACTATAGACCAGATCCAGTGCTAAGCACTTTGCAAACGTTTTCTCATTTGATCCTCACAACAACCATGGGAGGCAAGTGCTATTATTTTCCTTGTTTTTACAATTAAGAGAATTGAGTAAAAAGAGCAAGGTCACAGCTGGTATGCATCTCACCCCAGATTTAGACTCAGGTCTTCCTGACTGAAGGCCCAGTGATCTGTACCAGTGATCTCATACTATACTACCTAACTGCCTTGGTGTTGTTTAGGGATTATTGTTATTATCTTTTGGTTGACTCATTGCAAACAGATATCTTGATAAATGCTGCCAGCATTTGACAAGAGTAGCATATAGAAAAGAAACAAACTTCGAGCTCAAATAAACATTTGGCAAAATTCCATTATAGGGAGAAATAGAAATGCTGGTCAGATAAAGTTATTGTATTTGTTGTTATGTTTGTTTTTACTTCACTTATTACATTTCACTCTATTTCCCTCTACCCGCTCCCAGCAAATTACCCCTTATAGCAAAAGAAAGGAAAGGGGTGGAGAAAAAGTTTCACAAAACTAGCCAAGACAGCTGGGTATAGTGGCACATACCTGAAATCCCTACTACCAAGGAGGTTAGTGATTCATAAGATAGGATTTAATGAGCTGTAATGGGCCAAGCCAATTGGGTGTTCACATTAAGTATTGCACCAAAATAATGAGCCACCAGGAATGGGAGGGGTCCTAGGTTACCTAAGGAGAGAGGTGACTCAGATCAAAATCTGAGAAAGTTAAAGCTCCCAAGCTGAAAATTTATAATATGCAGCCCATTATTGGTCTCTGCACTTTGTGGCTGGGCAAGATATAGAGACTTAGTCTCAATAAATAATCAAAACTTGAGAAGTCAACCATGTCTGACACCATATTTTGTAAGCAGTGTTTCACTCCATAGCCCACATTTCCCTTCTGCTTCCAAGAAGGGGTGATTTCCATGTCTTCTTTGAGCCAGATTTGGTCAATGTACTGGTAGAACATTCAATTTCAATTTTCTTCCTTTTCTTCTTGTTCTTGCAAGTTGCATCACTATGCTTTCCTGGTTCTACTTACATTTCACCAATTCACACACATAAATGTTGCTATGGATATTATGTCATAAACAGTGCTTTATTTTCACTTTCTTGGGGTATATAACTAACATTGGATCACTGACTCAAAGGGTATAGATATTTTACTCATTTTCTTTTCATAATTCCAAATTAATTTCCTGAACTATTAGACACATTCACAGCTTTATATCAGTGTACTATTATTATTATTATTTGCAATAATAATAATAATAATAATAATAATAATAATAATAGCATTTATATACCATATGTGTCAGGCACTGTGCTAAGCACTATAAAAGGCTTTCTCACGTAACCTCGGTTTAAATCACATCTCTGAACAATATTAGCTCCATGACCCTAAGAAAGGTGGGACAGGAATATAGTAAGAGGGAGCAATAGCTGATGGACTGCCTCTTTATCCCAGTGATATGCACAGAAAGTTAAGACCTCCAGAAAATTCCCTCTCCATGTTTCAAGGACTCCCTATTGATGACTTGCAGGTAAATATAGACAAAAGTCACACTGGATGAGAAAGAGTAAATAGGCTGGGATTTTACCTGTAGAATGAGGTACTTAAGGAATGAATTCACAGATTCAAAAAGGTTTACACATTATTATGCAAAGGAGAATATTGTGTTTAGGGCAGCTAAGTGGCATAGTGAACAGAGTGATGGGCCTGTGGTCAGGAAGATCTGAATTCAAATCCAGTCTCAGACACTTACTGTCTGTGTGACCCTGGGAAAGTCATTTAAACTTGTTTACCTCAGTTTTCTCATCTGTGAAATGAGCTGAAGAAGAAAATAGCAAAATACTCCATTATCTTTGCCAAAAAAAACTCATATGGAGACACAAAGAATCAGACACAGACATTACCAAAACAATTCAACAAAAACAACAAAGAGTAAGATCTCAGAGGGGCAGACAGGTGCTGTAGTAGATACAGTGTTGAGCCTAAAGTCAGGCAGACTCCTTTTCATGAGTTCAAATCCAGCCTCAGAGTATTAGCTGTGTGACCCTGGGTAAGTCTCTTAACCCTGTTTGCCTCATTTCTTCAACTGTAAAATATCCTAGAGAAAGAAATGGCAAAATACTCCAGTATATTTTCCAAGAAAACCTCAAATGAGTTCATGGAGAGTAGGAAATGACTGTTACAACTCAACAACAATAACAAGGCAAAGGAGGGTAAGTGACAAGAGAACTGAGAGAATTGTATGTTAAAATGAATCTCTCTCTTGCTCACAATTATCTGGGGTAATATGTCCAGGAATAGATAAGTTTTCAGGTGTTGTATGAGATAAGGAGAGCAGCTGTTTATTTGGTACCTCATTTACTGATTATATATGCAATTTGAATTTGCAATTATGTTCTAATGTGTCTATCTTTTAAACGTTTGAGAATTTAATAAAAATATGAAAATATATAAGAACTAATTTAAAAAGTGTTTTTTCCCTCCTCATCCCATCCCTATCTCCTCTGATTGCATTTTAGATGTTCCAGCTGGTTATCTAAGCCACTATATTAAAATTAGGAAAATTAAAATTGCTACTCAAGAGAAATAAAGGTTTTAGTGCAATCTAGGAACCTTCAAATGGATTTTGAAAAGTAATTTTGAACAAAAGGGTTACATGCCTCAGAATTTTGAATTTGCAAAACATTTTCAGTTGAATGATTGAAAATCATTTACACACACAAAAAAAAATTCACTTGAACTTTTTGATGCCCACAAAACTAAAAACAGCAGTAAGAGTAAAGGTTGAATCAACGTCTCCAATTTGAACAAGAAAATGAGCATGAAGTCATAGGTATATATTTCCGTTTTTAACTGAATAGCTGTTTCACAGTATGTCTTGTTTCCCCCACACTTCATTAGCTTACTTCTAGTACAGACAGTTTTCATTGTACTACGTGTTTCTAATAAACCAAAAATTCAGATTGAGCTCCTTTGTTTTTGGTCTTGCATTTAGAGAGTAATTATGTATGTAAACAATTTCTAGCTGCAGAGATAACAATTAGCATCAGGAGAATGGTGGATATTTCTCTAACATAAACTCAGTTCTGTAATAGACTATATAGGCCTTTCAATTAATTAAAGATTAATTAATGAATAAAAATTTCCATTCAGAATAGAATTAAAGACAAGTAATATATGCAGCACATCATTCTATCAACACCCCCCATTCAAGATCCTGTTAAACAATTAAAAATTATCCTAAAAAACAAGGCTGATGCTGAGTATTTTTGTCTTATAAATACATTCAGTGCAAAGCAATACAAGCCTTCTTTGTTTGAAAGAATTAATTCCTTTTATGTCATATTTTCTGTAAAATGAGCTTAAGTTAAGTAAATCATAATTTGCACTGTTCATTCATAAAAATAAAAGTAATTCAAATTATTGACTACAATGTTTTGTGGACTACAAAATAGACTGCAGACTATAGCTTTAAAACAAAAATATTTTGAAAAAAATCTAATTTTACAATGGTAAGACTAATATAATAATAATAACAATAGCAACTATACCATGTTTATAATGTGCTAGGAACTGTCCTAAGCGCTTTACAATGATTATTGCATTTGATCCTCACAACAATCCTGAGAGGTTGATGTCATTGTTTTCTTCATATTTTTTAACAGATGAGAAAAGTGAGCAAACAGAGGTTACCTGACTTGCCCAGGGACACATAGTTAGTAAGCATCTGAGACCCTATTGAATTCAAATCTTCCTGAATTCAGTTCTGGCACTCTATCCATCATATCAACTAGCTGCCTTATGATTGCACAATTTAAAATAAGAACACTAAAAATTTCAAAAATACTGTGATTACTATAGATCTAAAATTAAGATGAATTAAAGTATAATGATCGTTATTAAACAATAGCTAGTTAGTAGAATTTAACATATACATACAATAGCAGTAGCTGGTTAGTAGAATTTAACATATACATACAATAGCAGTAGCTGAGTGGGTACTCTTATTTCAAATGACTGTAACAGGAAAGGGAATTTATGACTTCATACTTTAAAGCAGAACTCAATTACTTCTCTGAAACCTAAGTCTACCTTTTCAACATCAATACTCTCCATGTCCGAAAGACATGGAACAATATGATCTTCAAAAATCAACATGGTGACCCAAACAGCAATGGAAAGCCACATAATGTGGGGTTGGGGTGGGCGTGGGAGGAGGGTGGGTAAACTACAGTAAGGGGAGAGGAGAGAAGGAGGGGGCAAGCATTTGTTAAGTACTTACTATGCTAATTGCTTTACAAATATTGTCTCATATGATCTTTACGACAACCCTGAGAGGCAGATGATGTTATAATCTCCATTGTACAGTGGAAAAAACTGAAGCAGACCAAAAAATAGTAACTTAATAGTGTCATCTAACTACCAAGTGTCTGAGAAGATCTGAACTTCGGTCTTCCTGACTCTAGGCTAAGAACAATATCCAGAGCCACCTAACTGCCAGTATGTCATCATGGGTTTTATTCATGGAGATGGAGCATGAGTCAATCCTTTTTTTCCCCTCCTTCCAATGTCTATAGTTGCTACAAACTACTACACACACCTCTTATATCTCTCTTTGCATCTTCTTTCTTTCACCTTAAGCTTTGTATGGGAGGTAAAGTATTGTCTTAAATCTTGTTCCCAAACCTTGCTTTCGGTCCTTACTGTACTTACATACAGACATACATAAGTACATATATAGACATATATTTTCACTAACATTGTACACTTGATCTTTGTTTATATGTTTATGCATATCTTATTTCGTATCCCTCCTGTTTACTTCTACCCCCTTCCATGCTCTCTTATTTATTTAGTCTACCCCCTCCACAAAGATCCCTCCCATATTTTCCCATTCCCATTCCTAAATGCCCTTCTATACCTCCCTTTAACCTATTCCTTCACCCTGCCCTCTAAAGATCTCTCCCTTATCCTCTCCCCCTTCCTATCCCCTTACCATTTTATTTCTTCTGAATTATATATACATATATACAAATATATACATGTATATAAATATATACATAAAATATATATATATTGTTCCATCTAATTTCTCTACATTGATTCTTCCTCTTGCTCCTCATTTGAGTGAGATACTTACTCTTTTTAACTGTTTCTAGATGTTTTTACATTTTTAAGTCCTATCATTCTCAGGTCTATCCCAATCTTTCTTACAAACTACCCAATTACTAATGACAGTCTTAGATATACATTTTATATTTTTCATACATAAAAAGTAACTGGTCTGTCCTTATTGAGTCCCTTGTAATCAGTCTTTGGTATGTTCTTTACATTTCTCTTGACTCTTGTATGTCAAATCTTCTATTAAATTCAGCTTTTTTAAAGTCCTGAAAGTCTGAGAGTTGATCAGATGTGTCCACTTTTTTCATTCAGGATTATGCTAAAATTTCCTGGGTATAATATTCTAGGTGGGGAATCCCATTTCTTTTACTCCTCTCCTTGTTTTACTCTTTTACTCCCTCCAAAGATAGGATGTTGGCTAAGTCTTAAAGAAAGAAACAGGAGCTAAGAGAAGGAAGTGAATAGAAGAGAATTCTAGACATAGAGGGAATGCATTTTGGAAGCTAAGTACAGTTTTAAAAGAACAAGCATATTATTGTACCTAGATAATGGAATTTCTGAGAAGAATAGCTGTGTAGAATAAGAACCTTGGTAAAGTAAGAAGAGACCAGTTTGTGAAGGTCTTTAAATTCCAAACTGAAAACTTTATACTTGATGTTAAAGGGAATAAAGAGTAACTGGAGTTTTTCAGAGATGGAGTGGAGGACAGTGGAATGAAGAAAGATCCAGTTTGCGCAGAGTCACATAGCTAGTCTGAAGCCACATTTGAACTAAGACCTTCCTGACTACAGGTTCATTCTTTATTCACTGCACCAATTAAGGCAAAAGATAGTTTGTACCCTCAAGGAGTTCACAATCTTATGGGGAGGCAACATGCAAACAACTTTGTAAAACAAGATATGTACAGGATAAATTTAAATTAATCAACAGAAACAAGGCCATCAAAGCTGGTTCCAGCACTGTGACTTTAAGGAAAATCAATAACAACAGAGTATCTTTGGAACTCTTTCCTCATATGGAAATAGGAGTAGTGATACTTTCACCATGACCTCCCAGTGTTGGAAGGGAAGCATTTTTGAATTGTAAAGCCCTTAGTAAATTTCAGCTACTATTATGATTTAACATAGCATCATCTCATACCTCATATTTTCATTTACTATTGATTCTGCTGTGTTCTTTGAGTTTTTCAACGAAAACAGTAACATTTTATCTATGTTAGATCTTCTCTTTACAAGTTGCAAACTAATCACAACTTGCCATTCTACTCCATTTATCAATTACTTATTAAGCACCTATTTTGTACAAGGCACTAGGCTAAAGAATGGGAATGCAGTGAAAAAGAAGGAATAGTCTATGCCTTCATGAAGTTACTTTCTACTAGTGGGACCCACCATAAATGCAGATGAGTAAATACAGGATCACTGGAGGAGCAAGAGACCATTTAGTATAATCTGCATGTCATTGGTATGTCCATTATTTCTGGCTAATTAGGGGCAGGACTTTTTTCTGAAGTGTATCGCAAACTTGGAGGTTCTAAAACATTAAGTTTCTAGATAAATAGGGTTTTACCAGGATTTGTTTTTTTTTACTATTATGTTTTTTCTGTTAGATAAATAATCTCATTGCCTCATACTATCACAAATTCTAGATTCCTGTTCAGATCACATTTCTTTTCTTTCCCTATACACCATAGAACTTCTTTCTTGCTATCCTTTAAGCTCCATAAATTATAGCAGAACTTAGCACTCCAAACTGTACATGATAGTATGAGTATACTAAAAGTTCAAAAATTAGACATGCAAATGAAGCAAAAATCATCATTCCTTAATACATCTTTTCTTATTCCTTAGCATATTTTTCTTAAGATTAGCAGCTCTGTATCTCTAACACATTACCTCTGATATGAACATATTTTGTAATTATCTAAATTTATAAATTTTGTTGGCCAAATGCACAGACTAGTCAAAATGTTACAGGAGTAATCTAAGTGGTTAACACAACTTTGGAAAAATCTAACACATACTCTTTGCAAAATGTTTTAATGACAAATATCTCTATGTAAGAATCTAAGATCCAAATTATTTCAAGGGTCAGTGCAAATATTTGAAAATAAGAGCCATTCCCAAAAGGTAAATAGGCAAAAGATAAGAAAGATTAGTTTTTAAAAAAAAGAAATGTAGTCTGTCACTAATCATCTGAAATTTTAAGAGTTCTAAATCACTTGAGTCAGACTTAATAAAAATTTATTAAGTATCTCCTGTGTGAAAGGTGCTATGCTAGAGATACAAAGAAAGGCATGGCAATCTCTGTCTTCAAGGTGTTCACAAAGGTGGAAGACAACATATAAAAAGAAGCTGAAAAGGTGTATAAGGGAGGGATATTATATGAAGTAGCACAGCAGGACAGTGATGAAGTCCCATAGCCAGGTAAAAATGACTTGAAGAGGTGTGAGTTAAAGGGTTAATTGTATTTTTCAGGATGATGAGGGTTTAGTATAAAGTCAAGGAAAGCACATAACATTTTATAGACGACAAAAGTTGAAGGAAGAAAATGCTGGAGGGACTTTTGGAAGACAGATACCCTAATGTACTGCCAGTGGAGTAGTGAAAGTGGTCCAACTATTCTAAATCTTAAATTATCCTAGAATATTCACTAAACTGACTCTCTATTATACATATGTCTGATACCGTTCAGAGTCAGAGGAAAAAAACCCCATCTACATAAAAATATTTATAGCAGTTCTTCTTGTGAAAGCAAAAAATGAAATGAAATTAGGTGAGAGTCAATTGGAGAATGGTTGAACAAATCATGACATGAATATAATGAATCTTTACTATACCCTATAGAAAAAAATTTAGGAGAAATTTAGTAAGATTTCTTCTACTTGTTCTGTGTGAGTTTATATAATTATATAATAAAGGGGGAAAGCCTTGAAAAACATAAGAACTCTGATCAGTTTAATGACCAATCACGGATTCCAAGGACTAAAGATTCTGCTGTGCACAAGTGAAAAAGCTGTCTCCAATGATGGCCTCTCCCCTACTGGACTTCTTCAAGCAGAATCTCAATAACAAGTTGTCAGATATTACACTGGGGATTCCTTTCAGGTAGCATCTGGACTAGATTTTTACTAAAATCCTTTCCAATTCTCAAATATTATGATTCTGTAATTCTACAAATATCTGTTGAAACTAACAGGAAAAAAATTCCAATTGGCAATCTCTGGAAAATATTGGTTGGTTGATTGTTGTCCTTTATGCTGGAAGAGGACTAAAATGGCATCACTATGTAAGGGTCAAGGTACAATGTACAAGGCACAGTTCAACGGTGGCTGAAGAGACCAGTTGTGAGTTCAGAAGACTCTACCACAGTCTGGGCACAAGTAGTTCATATGAACATTTGGAGGAGATGCATCTCTAAATTTGTGCATCCAATATTTGCTTGTGAGCTACTGCAATTCTGCTTTGCTCGTTGAGCACAGTACCTTCTTTGATGCAGGCATGCCATACTGAATGGAATTGTATCAATATCTTCCATGTCTCACAAGGAATTCCAAAGTTCTTTAGAGAGACCTTGAGAGTATACTTGTATTGCTTCTTCTGAAC
Organism: Notamacropus eugenii; assembly: GCF_028372415.1. Taxonomy (NCBI): domain Eukaryota; kingdom Metazoa; phylum Chordata; class Mammalia; order Diprotodontia; family Macropodidae; genus Notamacropus; species Notamacropus eugenii. The sequence continues at coordinate 262,752,257 of NC_092876.1, forward strand.
TCTGCATGCATATATGCCTTGTGTGAATTTTCTATAAAATAATCTTTTAGGAAAATGTTTGGCATTCAAACAACATGGCCAGTCCATCAGTTGTACTCTCTGCAAGCATTCTGCAACACATAACATTTAGTTAATAGAAAATTTTGATTGACTAAATCATACTCATTAGAACAGATGTGATTTTTTTCTTGAGGGGATAGAGGGGAAGACTCTAATGAATTTAAAGAGGACTAGCAAGTATAAGAACTTTCAGGGCAATCTCTGACTCCATACATAATTGTAAATCTATTAAAGATCCATCAAAAATTTCTAAAACTCAGGACATAATTTTCACTAATTAACTTAAAGATTCAGTTGTTGGGCATGCCTTCAAAAAAGGATGTTAAGTGGCTAGAAAAGTTCTCATAATAAAGTTGTAGGATACACTGTGTTTTAGGAAAAAGTAAAAACAACACCAAGAAACTGGTGATGCACAACTTGGCAATATATCTAATACAGAAAGTGATGATACACTGAAAGATTTAGAGCAGCATTTTTTTAATAGTAAAGGATTGAAAACAAAGTAGTTGCCAATCCACTGGAGGAATGGCTAAATAAATTGTGATAGATAAATATAATAGAATACTACTGTGATATAAGAATTGATGTGTGAGATGAATACAAAGAAACAGGGAAAGTTGTGTATGAATTGATGCAAAATGAAGCAAGCACAGCCAGTAAAACTATGTATGTGTGTATGTATATACATACATGCATATGTATTTATATATACATGCACACACATATTATATACATATACACATACACACGTGTATCTATCTATCTATCTATCTATGTATCTATCTATCTATCTATATACATATATATGGAGGGAGAGAGAGAGAAAGAGAGAGAGAGAGATGGATACACACACACATTTCTATAGTAATATGAACAAAATGAACAACCCTTCACAGACGCATAAAATTAAAAGGGAATTTACAAAATTAAAATGATCAATCAGGAAAACTGCAAAGATCAAAACTGAATGAAGAGATATGAAAGGACACCTCTAGTCCACCTGTTCTGAGAGGTGGGAGGTACATAGGCATTATGCATAGCACTTGAGTTTGAACTTTTTTTAATGTTTATTTATTTATTTTTAGTTTTCAACATTCATTTCCTCAAAATTTTGAGGTCTAAATTTTTCCCCATCTCTTCCCTCCCCCCATCCCATAACACCTTGCATTCTGATTACCCCTTCCCTCAATACGCCCTCCCTTCTATCACACTATCCTTTCCCTTATCTCCATCTTCTCTCTTTTCTTGTAGGCAAGATAGATTTCTATAACCCATTACCTGTATTTCTTATTTCCCAGTTGTATGTGAAAGCAATTCTCAACATTCATTTCTAATACTATGAATTTCAACTTCTCTCCCTTCTCTCCCCACCCATCCCCACTAAGAAGGCAAGCAAGTCAATATGGGCTATATATGCATAGTTTTGCAAAAGATTTTCATAATAATAATGTTGTGTAAGACTAACCATATTTCCCTCTATCCTATTCTGCCCCCCCATTTATTCTATACTCTCTTTTGATCTTGTCCTCTCCAAAAGTGTTTACTTCTAATTACTTCCTTCTTCCATTTGCCCTCCCTTCTATCATCCCCCTCACCCCACTTGTCCGCTTCTCCCCTACTATCCTGCAGCGTAAGAGATTTTCATACCAAATTGAGTGAGCTTGTGATTCCCTCCTTAAGCCAAATGTAAAGAGAGTAAGTTTCATTTTTCCCCCCTTACCTCATCCCTTTTCTCCTTGATTGAAAAAGCTTTTTCGTGCCTCTTTTATGAGTGATAATTTGCTCCATTGCATTTCTCCCTTTCTTCTCCCAATATATTCCTCTCTCACTACTTGATTTTATTTTTTTAGATATCATCCTTTCTTATCCAACTCACCCTGTGCTCTTTGTCTATATGTGTGTATGTGTGTGTGTGTATGTGTGTGTGTGTGTGTAGTCCCTTCAACTTTCCGAATACTGAGAAAAGTCTCAAGAGTTACAAATATTATCTTTCCACATAGGAATGTAAACAGTTCAGGTTTAGAAAGTCTTTTATGATTTCTTTTTCCTGTTTACTTTTCATGCTTCTCTTGATTTTTGTGTTTGAAAGTCAAATTTTTTTTTCACCTCTGGTCTTTTCATAAAGAATGCTTGAAAGTCCTCTATTTCACTGAATGACCATTTTTTCCCTGAAGTATTATACTCAGTTTTGCTGGGTAGGTGATTCTTGGTTTTTATCCCAGTTCCTTTGACTTCTGGAATATCATATTCCAAGAACTTTGATCACTTAATGTAAGAGTTGCCAGATCCTGTGTTATCCTGATTGTATTTCCACAATACTCAAATTGTTTCTTTCTAACTGCTTACAATATTTTCTCCTTGACCTGGGAACTCTGAAATTTGGCTACAATATTCCTGGGAGTTTCTCTTTTCAGGTGTCTTTCAGGAGGTGATCTATGAATTCTTTCAATATTTATTTTGCCTTCTGGTTCTAGAATATCAATGCAGTTTTGCTTGATAATTTCATGAAAGATGAGGTCTACATTCGTTTTTGATTATGGCTTTCAGAGAGTCCCATAATTTTTAAATTGTCTCTCCTGGATCTATTTTCCAGGTCAGTTATTTTTCCAATGAGATATTTCACATTATCTTCCATTTTTTCATTCTTTTGGTTTTGTTTCATAATTTCTTGGTTTCTCATAAAGTCATTAGCTTCCGTCTGCTCCATTCTAATTTTTAAAGAACTATTTTCTTCAGTGAGTTATTGAACCTCCTTTTCCATATGACTAATTCTGCTTTTTTTTTAAATTAAATGAATTTATTCACTCAAAAATGGTGGACTCTCCAAAGTTCAAAAATGTCAAAGGAATCAATAAAAAAAAATTTGAAGAAGGGGGAGGAACCAAGATGGTGGAGTAGAAAGACACACATATGCTAGCTCCAAACCCACAGCCCATAAAATACCTCTAAAAAAGAACTCCCAACAAATTCTGGAGCAGCAGAAGCCACAAACAAGGGATCAGAGAAGATTTCTGTTCCAGAGAGACCTGAAAAACTGACCAGACCTCGTGCACCAGACCCAGAGCAGAGGCCAGCACTGGCTTGGCCATGCAAAAACAAGAGGAGCAGATTTGAATAGGCTTCAGGGAAAAAGAAGGGAGGTGAGAGAAAAACATGAAATTTACTCTCATTACATTTCACTAAAGGAAGGAATAAAATGCACACTCATTTTGATATGAAAACCTATCTTACAATTCAAGAAAGTGGGGGAGAAGGGGATAAACAGAATGGGAGGCATGATAGAAGGAAGGGCAATGGGAGGAGGGAACAATTTGAAGTCAACACTCTTGTGGAGGGACAGGATCAAAAGAGAGAATAGACGCAATGGGGGACAGGATAGAATGGAGGGAAATGTAGTTAGTCTTACACAACATGGCTATTATGGAAGTCATTTGCAAAACTACACAGAAATGGTCTATATTGAATTGCTTTCCTTCCCAAAGGGAATGGGTGGGGAGGGAGGGATGAAGAGAAGTTGGATCTCAAAGTTATAGGAACAACTGTCGAGTACTATTCTTGCTACTAGGAAATAAGAAATACAGGTAAATGGGTAAAGAATGTTATCTGGCCCTACAGGACAAAAGAGAAGTTGGGGACAAGGGAAGGGAGGGATGATAGAAGAGAGGGCAGATTAGTGATAGGGGCAATTAGAATGCTTGGTGTTTTGGGGTGGGGAGAGGAAACAAATGGGGAGAAAATTTGGAACCCAAAATTTTGTGAAAATGAATGTTAAAATTTAAATAAATAAATTAAAAAAAAAAAAAGAATTTCCAAGAAAGTGGAAAAAAAAATTTGAAGGACAGCAACTTAGCATTACCAGATTTCAAACTGTATTACAAGTGTTAATCATCAAAACATTATGGTAGTGGCTAAGAAATAGAGTGGTGGGTCTGTGGCATAGATTAGGTATATAATACATGGTAATAAATGGCTATAGTGATCCAAAGTTTGAGAAAACCAAAGATCCAAGTTTTGGGGGCAAGAATTCAACATCTGACAAAAATTTCTGGGAAAACTGGAATACAAATTTTGCAGAAATTAGACATAGACCAGCATCTCAAATAAGATCAAAATGGATAAATGATTTAGACATAAAGTATAATATAAGTAAATTAGGGAACATGGAAAACTGTCCCTGTCAGATCTCTGGATATGGGAAGTTTATGATAAAACAAGAGAGAGACAGGACCATAGGATATAAAATGCATAATTTTGATCGAATGAAATTAAAAAGTTTTTGCACAAAGAAACCTACTGCATCCAAAATTAGAAGTAAAGGAGTAATCTATGGAAAATTTTCACAGCAAGATTCTTTGGTAAAGGCTTCATTTTTCAAATGTATAGGCAACTGAGCCAAATTTATAAAAACAAGAGCCATACCCTAGTTGATAAGTGGTCCAAGGATAAGAACAGACAGTTTTCAGAAGAAGAAACTGGAGCTATCAATTGTCACCTAAAAAAATGCTTCAAATTACTATTGATTAGAGATATGCAAATTAAAACAAAACTAAGGTACCATCTCCTGCCTTTCAGAAATAGCAAATGCTTGAGGGCATATGGGAAAATAGGTACACTAATGAAATGCTGGTGAAGTTGACCATATTATGCTTATTTCTATTTTTCTTCTGTTTCTCTGAAGGTGAATAACATTTTCTTTCATAAGTCCATGTTTTTCTAAACCGAACAACTAATCATTTATACCACAACAGTATTCCAATCTGTTTGCCTTCTATCTGGGAGACTGTCTGTGAAAGTTTTCCCCCCAATTTTCTGCATTCTTTATATTCTTCACTGCATAGATTTTGTTTATACAAAATTTTAATGTAAAATAGTCAGAATTATCCACAATGCTATCACCTTAGAACATGATTTAAAGTCTGATATTGCTGAATCTGCTTCCTTGGCATCTTTTCTCTTATTCTGGAGAACAGGTTTTTTGTTGTTTTTTTTTTTTTACATTTATTTATTTAACTTTTAACATTCATTTTCACAAAACTTTGGTTTCCAAATTTTCTCCCCATTTCTCCACTCCCCCCACCCCAAAATGCTGAGAATTCTAATTGCCCCTATTACCAAGCTGCCCTCTCTTCTAACATCCCTCCCATCCTTTGTTACCATCTTCTCTTTTGACCTGTAGGGACAGATAACTTTCTATACCCCACTACCTGTATTTCTTATTTCTTAGTAGTAAGAACAATACTTGACAGTTGTTCCTAAAACTCTGACTTCCAACTTCTCTTCATCCCTCCCTCCCCACCCATTCCCTTTGGGAAGCAAGCAATTCAATACAGGCCATAGCTGTGTAGTTTTGCAAATGACTTCCATAATAGTCGTGTTGTGTAAGACTAACTACATTTCCCTCCATCCTATCCTGCCCCCCATTGCTTCTGTTCTCTCTTTTGATCCTGTCCCTCCCCAAGAGTGTTGACTTCAAATTGTTCCCTCCTCCCATTGCCCTTCCTTCTATCATGCCCCCCATTCTGTTTATCCCCTTCTCCCCCACTTTCCTGAATTGTAAGATAGGTTTTCATACGAAAATGAGTGTGCATTTTATTCCTTCCTTTAGTCAAATTGATGAGAGTAAGTTTCATGTTTATCTCTCACCTCCCCTCTTTTTCCCTGCACTGAGAAGTCTTTTGCTAGCCTCTTTTATGAAAGATAATTTGCACCATTCCATTTCTCCCTTTTTCCTCCCAATATATTTCTTTCTCACCACTTAATTTCATTTTTTTTAAGATATGATCCCATCCTCTTCAATTCACTCCGTGCTGTGTGTGTGTGTGTGTGTGTGTGTGTGTGTGTAATCCCACCAACTCCTCAGATACTGAAAAGTTTCAAGAGTTACAAATATTGTCTTTCCATGTAGGAATGTAAACAGTTCAACTTTAGTAAGTCCCTTATGACTTCTCTTTGCTGTTTATCTTTTCATGCTTCTCTTCATTCTTGTGTTTCAAAGTCAAATTTTCTTTTTAGCTCTGCTCTTTTCATCAAGAATGCTTGAAAGTTCTCTATTTCATTGACAGACCATTGTTTCCCCTGAAGTATTATACTCAGTTTTTCTGAGTAGGTGATTTTTGGATTTAGTCCTAGTTCCTTTGACTTCTGGAATATCACATTCCATGCCCTTTGATCCCTTAATGTAGAAGCTGCTAGATCTTGTGTTATCCTGATTGTATTTCCACAATACTTGAATTGTTTCTTTCTAGCTGCTTGCAATATTTTCTCCTTGACCTGGGAACTCTGAAATTTGGCCACAATGTTCCTAGGAGTTTCTCTTTTTGGATCTCTTTCAGGAGGGGTTTGGTGGATTCTTTCAATATTTATTTTGCCCTCTGGTTCTAGAATATCAGAGTAGTTTTCCTTGATAATTTGATGAAAGATGATATCTAGGTTCTTTTTTTGATCATGGCTTTCAGGTAGTCCCATAATTTTTAAATTGTCTCTCCTGGATCTATTTTCCAGGTCAGTTGTTTTTCCAATGAGATATTTCACATTATCTTCCATTTTTTCATTCTTTTGGTTTTGTTTTGTGATTTCTTGGTTTCTCATAAAGTCATTAGCCTCCATCTGTTCCATTCTAATTTTGAAAGAACTCTTTTCTTCAGTGAGCTTTTGAACCTCCTTTTCCATTTGGCTAATTCTGCTTTTGAAAGCATTCTTCTCCTCATTGGATTTTTGAACCTCTTTTGCCAACTGAGTTAGCCTATTTTTCAAGGTGTTATTTTCTTCAGCATTTTTTGGGTCTCCTTTTACAAGGTGTTGACCTGCTTTTCATGCTTTGCTTGCATGTCTCTCATTTCTCTTCCCAGTTTTTCCTCCATCTCTCTAACTTGATTTTCAAAATCCTTTTTGAGCTCTTCCATGGCCTGAGTCCACTGAATATTTATTTTGTATATTTGGGATACAGAAGCCATGACTTTGATGTCTTTCCCTGAAGGTAAGCATTGTTCTTCCTCATCAGAAAGTGTGGGAGGAGATATCTGTTCACAAAGAAAGTAACCTTCTATGGTCTTATTTGTTTTCCCCTTTTTTGGGCATTTTTCCAACCAGTTACTTGACTTTTGCATCCTTTGTCAAGAGTATGGTATACCCTGGGAATCTGTGAGATCTTAGTTCCTCCAAGGTGGCACAATCAAGGCTATGCTGCTCTGGACACAGAGAGGGATTTTTAGGCCCAGAATCTTAGCAGATACCTCTCCACAGCCACTTGGCCTCCAGTTCCCAAGTCAGTACTGGGCGCTGATTTTCAGATAAGCTGGATGGGCAGGGCCACCATTCAGTGTGAGACAAAGACCAGCTCCTCCAAGGCCTCCAACCAGGATGGAGGAAAGACTCAGCTCCTCAGTGTCCCCAGGGTTTTTTACCCTCCAAGAACAGAGCTTCCATGTGGGCTGCTGTGTAGGCTCTGTGGCTGCTGCCTGCTGCTGGAGCTATGGGAAAGCCCTTTTCCCTTCCTGGCCTACTGATTAAACCCTGTTACTGACATTTGTCACCTGTGGCCCGAGGGATCTGAGGCCCTGCTACTGTGACTGGGGATTCCACCCCAGAGGTGTCCTCCTCCCTGAAACTGGTACTGCTGCATTGCTTGGCCAAAGCTGGGCTGGGCTCTGCCCTCAGCTCCATGTCTGGTGAAACCAATGTTTCCATGGGCCTTTCAGGTCACCATGGGCCTTTCAGGTCACTGTGGGCTGGTAATCTCCTTCACTCTGTTGTTCTCCACTTCTGCTGCTCCAGAATTTGTTGAGAGTCCCTCTCTACAGATATTTTGTTGGCTGTGGGGAGGACCCTGCCTAAGTGTGTCATTCTAGTTCACCATCTTGGCTCTGCCGCACTAAATCTGCTTTTTAAAGCATTCTTCTCAATGGCTTTTTGGACCTCTTTTGGCATTTGAGTTTGCCTATTTTTAAAGGTGTTATTTTCCTCAGCATTTTTTTGAGTCTCCTTTAGCAAGCTGTTGAGTAGCTTTTCATGATTTTCCTGCCTTGCTCTTATTTCTCTTCCCAATTTTTCCTCCACCTCTTTTACTTGATTTTCAAAATCCTTTTTGAACTCTTGCATCACCTGAGACCATTGCTTATTTATATTGGAGGCTTCTGATTGTAAGTATTGTTCTTCCTCATCTAAAAGAATGGAAGAAAATCCCTGTTCACCAAGAAAGTAACTTCTTATAGTTTTATTTTATTTTTTCCTTTTCTTGGGCATTTTCCCAGCCAGTTACTTGAGTTTTGAGTCCTTTGTGAAGAGGGGAGAATATTCTGGGGACCTATAAGTTCTCAGTTCCTCCAAGGTGGCACAATCAAGGGCTGGCCTGTGCTCTGCTCTGGGAACTACCAAAGCTTTTCTAACCTGGGATCTGAAAGTTGAAATCCCTTTCCAGAGACTCTCCCAACTCCACCTCACCAGCCAGCACTCTTCCTCACCCCCAGATGGCCACTCAGGACTGAGACCTAGATCAGCAGCTTAATTTTCCTAGGACCTTTAGGCTGAGGGCTCCAAAAATGGACACTGCTGCTGCTGCTGCTGCTCCCTGTTGCCGTTGCCTGAGGCCAGGGCTAGGGAAGGTCCCTACTCACTTCTCACTCAGGGGAGAAAGCTTTTCCACTGACCTTTTAAGTGTCTTTGGCATTTGTGGGTAGAGGGATCTGACAACCACCACAGCTGCTGAGGATTCCACCCCAGAGGCCTATTTTGGTTCTGTCCCTGCTGCACAGTGCTACCAAAGCTGGGCTGGGCTCCTTGGGTTGCATTCCACTCTGCTCTATGCCAAAGACCTTTCCTGTCAGCCTTCCAGGCTACTTTGGGCTGGAAATCTCTTTCACTCCGTCATTTTGTGTCGTTTCTGCTGTTCCAGAATTTGTTTAGAGTCATTTTTTACAGGTATTTTATGGGCTGTGTGGGAAGAGTTAGAGTATGTGCATCTTTCTACTCCACTATCTTTGATTTTGAACTTTTTTACTATATCAATTACTTGTGTTTTTTTTCCCTCCAAAATGCTATTTTTTTAAATAGGACACCATCAAGTGGGGAAGGGGGAAAGAGTTACTAGTAATAACTATGATGATATAAGAAACAGAAGACATTAATAAAAACACTTAAAAAAGGAAATATCACCAGAGGACTTCAGTTGTCCTTCAATGCCAGGGGTATTTTACCTAAGTCACACATGTGCCTAGCCTTAGGTGTCCCAGATAAATGTTTCTTCCACACTTGTATTTTGGTCTTTTGATCTCCTGCCATATGCTGCATATTTTGGGGCTGCCCCTTTACCTTTAACATATGGCTGCTGATCATAATGTTCCCTGTAAGTGTATCCTTCCTGTGCTTTCCTATGTGTACTATTTTCCCTATGTGTATTGCACTCTCCCCAATTATCCCCACTGTGGTAACTTTTAAGAGTGAATCCTGTGTGTGCATGGGACAGATCTCTTATTATTTTATCTTCTATACTATATGTCTTATGTCTAAATTAATGCAATGTATGTATGCATACATATACATATATGTATTTTCAATGGCTATAATACTCTTCTGTTTATCCATATCATATAAAAGTTAACACTTTAATCTGGAAATTTGTATTTCTGGAATTTGATAAAACAAAGTGAAAGTATTTAGAATCATATTTAATACATAGAAAAGTTGGGTCAGTGTTATGGATAACTGCTGAATTGTATACTTGTCTGATTACGACATCAAATTAGGGAATGCAGTTAAGACACCCAGAGCATACTGTGATCATCCCCTGCAGTGAAATCATGGGAGGCCTCATTCAAAAGTAGATTGAACAAGCAGGCATAAATAGGTTGTGATTTGCATCACTGAAGGGAGTACACACAACAATGAGGTCACTCTCAGATCCATTGGAAGACTAGAATATATTTAAAATTTAAATTTATCAGACGTATGTTTTAGAAGATGCCATACAGAATGGGAGGGCAGAGGAAAGAATGAAAGGACATTCATTGCCAATTATGTCAAAGGATGTAATTTGCTAACCATACCTGACCTTGATTTTAAACTAAGGAAATACATTCTAAAAGTAAAGATATCTATCTGTCTATTTACCTATCTATCTATCCATAGATATAGATATATACACATATATATCTATATCTACCTATATGTGTATATATATATATATATACACATATATATACATATATATATATGTATATATATGTGTATATATATATATGTATATATATATATACATATATATATATATATACATATCCACAAATATATAGAGAAAAATCATGAATGAAAGTATTATCCAAAAGAAGAGACTGATAGGGCATCATTTACTACCAACTCTTAGGCCTACTTTCTCATCTTTATAAAACCACTCCCAATAATAACAACACACAGTTTATGAGTATATACTATGAATATTAGATAGCAAACAAGTATATATTTCACAGGTGAATTATCTCTCTTTTTCTAAGGTTTTTTGAATTTTATTTTATTTCTAATTCATGGAATAAAACAAGCATTTCCATTATGTAATATAACAAAAAAAAAATGTGATTTCATATGCAACTGCTATTCTATTATGTACAATGTACTAAACCTTTCAAATATGCAACAATATTATTATGTAAATTTCCTTTTTTTCCCTCTTTTTCTTCCCTCCCCTCCGCCCCCTTGAGATGGCTACTATTGGACACAAAAATGTGTCTGTGGAAGTATATATGTATATACAATCTTTCCATAAATATTTCTACTTATCAGTTCTTTCTCTGGTTGCTAATATCTTTCCTGTCTTTTATTTTTGTCTTATGTTGACTAAAAGATTTACAACAGAGTTGTCTAACTGAAATCAAAATGGGGCAAGTATACCAAATAAAGTTAATTGCACATTTTAATATGTGGCAGAAGTTTGATCCCCTGGACATAGTGAGGTTCTCCCAGTATTCTTCACAGAAAGTGGTATTGTGCTCATAGTATCAAATCCCAGTACAATACTGAGCATTCTTTATATTTGTTCGGTATTTTATAATTTCATAAAAGAGGTTGATGACAATTGATATGGTAAAAAATAAGAAAAAATACTTAAAATCCACACTTTATTATGCAGTTAGACATCCAGTGTAATGAATTAGTAATATACTACATGTGTATATATATACACACATATATGTGTACATATATTAACTTTGTATGTACATATAATTCGATAAATATGGAATAGACTCTATAAATGATTGATAAAAAATTTGGTACAGAATTGAATAGTAGAAATAGACTGAACTAAATTATTTGATGGAAATTAGGAAGTAATTTTTCCCAGTGCTGCTGTATTGTTTCAAATCCAGTTATTTCACAGTCTCTGAAAAAACAAAGTTATTGGTGCCCAAAGGACGCTGTGGAGATACAAGGTGAACAAAAGTTTCCATGGTGTAAAAAGTATTATCAAGGATATGTATGATTAAAAATAAAGGAGTAGGAAATTTAGTGAAATGCAAGACAGATTGGTTGGTTGTTGTCCTTCATTCTCAAAGAGGACCAAAATGACATTAATATGTTAATCAAGTTACAGTGTGTCCAATTGTGGCTGATCAGACCAATATGAGCTCAGAATGCTCTACCACAGGTTGGGCACAAAAAGTCTATGTGAACATTTGGGGTGAATTCTCTAAATTTGTGCATATATAGCTGTAAAATAAAAAAAGACCTCCAAAAATCTTAGAAAGATAGATATTAGATGGAAAGTTTTTGGAAGAAAATGATCAAGAATCATTTAGAATGAGTAAAATATGAGTGGTGTAGAATTTGTGTCAATATAAAGAATATGTAAAGTGAAAAGATCCTAGATCCAGTGAAATATTACAGAAATGTTAGTAAAAATGATGACTTAAAACAGCATCTGACAAATTTAAGGATATAATGTCTTGTAAAGACAGCAAAATTAACCTTCAATATCAAGAATTAATGGAAGAAAGCACCCTAATATCATTGTCTCAAAACTTTGTTGTTCATGCATCATTTTTTTACCTGCTATAAGTATGTAAAGCATTTGAATTTATGCACAATTTAAAGCCGGGTTGGCCAAAAATAAATCCAAAATCTTTAATATTTTGTGCAAAAGCCTAATTAATTTTATTGGAGGAAAAGTAAATTCAGCTGTGAATGTTTGAGAATCTAATGACTTCCAGAGATTCAGAATGAATTCAGCAATAAAATCTAATTAGAAGGCAAACGAATGCTTTAAATATCCCATGCGTGAATAAAGAGCATAAAGACCATTAATTGAAATTAAAATTTAACAGTAGCCTAATGCTGCACGACATAAAATTCCATCTGTTGTGCAGAATCACTAAGCAAAAATACATAGGAAATAGTTCATGTTTCTTTGATTTTTGACTACTTAAAACATGTTAAGAAAAAATAATTTTGGTATGAGAGATATAATATTCATTACAGTAAATTTTTGGATACTTGGATTCTTTGCTATGAGAAATCCTGTGTGTGTGTGTGTGTCTGTGTCTGTGTCTGTGTCTGTGTGAGATGGCAATGATGATAACGAAATGGTAAGAAATGAATTTATTTTCATTTACTATTTTTTCATTGACTTACCTTGAAGTTTAATTTTGTTATTTCCAAAATTGTAAAATCCATATATAGAACTGTTCTATACATGTAATCTCAAAAATCATCAGATTTTCTTGACCTCTATCAATATTTTAAAGACCTGTGACTGGGCTAATGTAGGAACTCCATATATAACATGACATTGGGAAATTATCTGAGTCTCAGAAAAGTTAAGTGACTTGCCCATGATTAGCTCATAAGCAACTTTTAGAGCAAAATCTGTCTTTTTCCTTTTTCTGTCCCTGGAGCTTAACAATCAAGATTGAAAAAGTTAAATGACTTTCGTAGGATTGCACAACTAGTATTTGTCTAGGGCAGGATTTGGACTCTGGTCTTCTTGATATAGAGTATGCTTATGTAGTAAGGCACCCATAGGATCCAGCATTCTATCCACTATGGTAGTGATTTCTAAACTGTGGTTCCCTGGTATGCCATAGACTCCTAAGAGATTTCTAATCATCAGTGGGCTGATGGGAAAATGGGCAATATCTCATCCTTCCTTTCTATAACCAGCATTGTCTCAAACATTGCGGCCTTTCACTACTTTTTGGATTGTACAAGGTAAGGGTCTTTCAGAGTAGAAATCTGACCCAGATACACAGCAGCTACAACCAGCAAAATTCTCAGTTCTTTCTTCCTGCTTTCTTCCAGCATTCCCATAAGACCTTTTGGCTACCTCAGGCACATCTCAGAGCAGGCCCTGCTCCTTGAAGCACTGGCCAATGAAGAGCAATCATCCCCCATTGGCACCACTACTTTTACAGACACACACACACACACACACACACTTGTTATTTTATAGGAAAGAAAAAGTAACACAGGCTAATCAGGCATAGATAGTTTATGAACATATTATCTTTCCCCAGAATCCAATCCTTCCAAACTTCTCTATTTCTATTGAGAGCATGATGATCAAGATTCACAGCCTTGGCTCATTATGGTCATTCTACATATCCAAATTTTGTTATTTCTGAGGCTGCATCTTTTGCAACCACATCCTTCTCTTTGCTCACATAGATACCCCTAGAGTAAAGACTCAGCACCTTTCACTTGGCCTTCTGCAATGTCCTCATACATGTTCTAATTTCCTCTAAGTCTCCCCCTTCTCCAATTCATCTTCCACTTGAATGCCAAAGTGAT